>NW_027258497.1:57500-71481 GCF_045791955.1 Oncorhynchus clarkii lewisi
TCTGTTGAGATCATTTCCTTATTAATTTCTAGACAGATATCAAATGATCCTGTTTTGAATAATTTAATAGAGTGGGTTAGGTCTGCTCTATTTCAAATTAGCATACTGAGTCTCTTCCCTGTTTCACACCTGGTGGTTTGGTGGATGGGACTACCAGCTCTCTGTAACCTGGAGGACAACCAGTAGGTTCGTCTCCTCTATACCATGTTTCACACCTGGTGGTTTGGTGGATGGGACTACCAGCTCTCTGTAACCTGGAGGACAACCAGTAGGTCCGTCTCCTCTATACCATGTTTCACACCTGGTGGTTTGGTGGATGGGACTACCAGCTCTCTGTAACCTGGAGGACAACCAGTAGGTCCGTCTCCTCTATACCATGTTTCACACCTGGTGGTTTGGTCGATGGGACTACCAGCTCTCTGTAACCTGGAGGACAACCAGTAGGTCCGTCTCCTCTATACCAGGTTTCTTGTAAGATGACAATGTCGGTATTTCTGATTTCTTTGGTGAAGTCTGAGTTCCTGCTCTTTAGACCAATGGCAGATGACCTTAGACCTTGTATATTCCAGGATGAGATAGTAAAAGCTTTGTGTTCCATAGTGACCAGTGTTGATATTTGTGTTGTTATTTGTGTTGATATTTGTGTTGTTATTTGTGTTGTTATTTGTGTGGTTTAGGCCTGGACCATTAGGTGTATGCCTCTTAGGGCTCGGGTGGGTGTATTAGTGGGGGCTCGGGTGGGTGTATTAGTGGGGGCTCGGGTAGGTGTATTAGTGGGGGCTCAGGTGGGTGTATTAGTGGGGGCTCAGGTGGGTGTATTAGTGGGGGCTCAGGTGGGTGTATTAGTGGGGGCTCAGGTGGGTGTATTAGTGGGGGCTCGGGTGGGTGTATTAGTAGGGGCTCATGTGGGTGTATTAGTGGGGGCTCAGGTGGGTATATTACTGGGGACACGGCCTGTTGTTCTGCTCACAGCCTGGGTATATGTGTGGCTGTAATTTTGAGGTCCTTGCTGCAAATGTGAGGGGCATGGGGGGGGGGGTGCAGATGGGGTATAAGACTGATCTGAGGGGGCCTATATAGGGTGTGGCTAGCGTTTGTTTTTGGTGGGCTGGACTGGTTGAGTTGGGGATGTGGCTGTTAGTGCTGTGGTCTGGGTGTAAGTCTTCTTGGTGTGGATCATCTTGGTTCAGGTCCTCTGCGTTCTGATGTTCTGAGAAGGTGTCTCGCTGGTCTGGGCAGGGTGTCCATTTCTCTGTTGCTCCTGTGTGAGGTGCTGCAGCAGCTGTTTTGATAAAAACAGGAAAGTTGTCAGTGTGTCACTTTCACGAGGTTGGAGTAATAATAATAACAATAATAGTAATAATAATAATAATAATAATAATAGTAATAATAATAATAACAATAATAGTAATAATAATAATAATAATAATAATAGTAATAATAATAATAATAATAATAACAGTAATAATAATAATAATAATAATAATAATAATAATAGTAATAATAATAATAATAACCTGTTCAGCTACTGAAGACATTCAGCTCCAATCAAGGATTTGACTTCACTTCTCTCATTGATTTCCTCGGTCCGTTTGATCTGCTTCGTTCCCAGAAGTTTCACGATGTTGCGCCTCGGTTTACAAACTCTGTGCTTTCGGTCTCAAACGTCTCTGTGGCATACACCTCCCCTCCCCTCCCCTCCCCTCCCCTCCTACAGCACCAGGAGTCCTGTTTCGTGACTGAACGCAACTCGGCTCTTCTTTCCTCCAAAGTGGTAGCTCGTTTTCCCAACACCCCCCTCCTGAGATGAGACACTCGGCAGAATGAACAGACTGACCGACTGCTGGGAAAGCTAATGAAATGGGCTGTCAGGGAGCAGAAATATTTACTTACAGAATAGAGATGTACTCTAACCAAGATAGAGAAGCAACGATGGGCACACACTCACACACATGTACACACACTCACACACATGTTCACACACACAGACACACACACATGTACACACACACATGTACACACACGGTGTAGTGTTATCAACAGAATCAATGTTGAATCAAAACAAGAATATGAAAGGATGAAGACAAGGGCAAGACAAGGGAAGAAGGTGTGGAGAACATTGGAAAGAGGGAAAGAGCCGACACACACACACACACACACACACACACACACACACACACACACACACACACACACACACACACACACACACACACACACCATCCTGGTGTCATATTTTCACACATACACACACACACACACACACACACACACACACACACACACACACACACACACACCATCCTGGTGTCATAGTTTCACACACACACGCACACACACACACACACACACACACACACACACACACACACACACACACACACACACACACACACACACACACACACATACACACACAGGTCGCAATCAGTGAGGGCTGATCCCAATGCTGTGAACCCACTCTTCGAGGGTGTCTCAAATTTCCAATTCACCTCACTGGTACAGGTTACACACTTGTGCATGTGTGAAATAGGACAAATAAACTGAGTTTACTAAACATTAAGAACACCTTGACCATGACTTAGACTGACCAGGTGAAAGCTACACTACATGACCTAATGTATGTGTACAAATGCTCGACTTGGTTCCATTCAGCCACAAGAGCATTAGTGAGGTTGGGCACTGACGTTGGGAGATTAGGCCTGGCTCGTAGTTGGTGTTCCAATTCATCCCAAGGTCAGGGCTCTGTGCAGGCCAGTCAAGTTCTTCCACACCGATCTCAACAAACCATTTCTGTATGGACCTCGCACAAATCAAATCAAATCGAAGTTTATTTGTCACGTGCGCTGAATACAACAGGTGTAGACCTTACAGCAAAATGCTTACTTACAGGCTCTAACCAATAGTGCAAATAAGGTATTAGGTGAACAATAGGTAAGTAAAGAAATAAAACAAGAGTAAAATGACAGGCTGTATACAGCAGCGAGGCTGTACGAGTAGCGAGGCTACATACAGA
Organism: Oncorhynchus clarkii lewisi; assembly: GCF_045791955.1. Lineage (NCBI taxonomy): Eukaryota > Metazoa > Chordata > Actinopteri > Salmoniformes > Salmonidae > Oncorhynchus > Oncorhynchus clarkii. The sequence goes on from NW_027258497.1 coordinate 60,517, forward strand.
CACCGGTTAGTCAGGCTGATTGAGGTAGTATGTACATGTAGATATGGTTAAAGTGACTATGCACTTATGATGAACAGATAAGCAGTAGCGTAAAAGAGAGTTTGGGGGGGCACACAATGCAAATAGTCTGTGTAGCCATTTAATTTGATTACCTGTCCAGGAGTCTTATGGCTTGCGGGTAAAAACTGTTGAGAAGCCTTTTTGTCCTAGACTTGGCACTCTGGTACCGCTTCCCATGCGGTAGTAGAGAGAACAGTCTATGACTGGGTTGGCTGGGGTCTTTGACAATTTTTAGGGCCTTCCTCTGACACTGCCTGGTATAGAGGTCCTGGATGGCAGCTTGGCCCCAGTGATGTACTGGGCCGTACACACTACCCTCTGTAGTACCTTGTGGTCAGAGACCGAGCAGTTGCCATACCAGACAGTGATGCAACCAGTCAGGATGCTCTCGATGTTGCAGCTGTAGAACATTTTGAGGATCTGAGGACCCATGCCAAATATTTTTAGTTTCCTGAGAGGGAATAGGCTTTGTTGTGCCCTCTTCATGACTGCCTTGGTGTGTTTGGACCATTCTAGTTTTTTTGTTGATGTGGACACCAAGGAACTTGAAGCTCTCAACCAGCTCCACTAAAGCCCAGTCAATGATGGGGGCGTGCTCGGTCCTCCTTTTCCTGTAGTCCACAATCATCTCCTTAGTCTTGGTTACATTGAGGTATAGGTTTTTATTCTGGCACCACCCGGCCAGGTCTCTGACCTCCTCCCTATAGGCCACTAGTGTCGTCTACAAACTGAATTATGGTGTTGGCCACGCAGTATTGGGTGAACAGGGAGTACAGTAGGGGACTGAGCATGCAACCCTGGGGAGCTCCAGTGTTGAGGATCAGTGTGGCAGATGTGTTGCTACCTACCCTCACCACCTGGGGGCGGCCCGTCAGGAAGAGGGAGGTGTTTAGTTCAGGATCATTAGCTTAGTGATGAGCTTTGAGGGTACTATGGTGTTGAACGTTGAGCTGTAGTCAATGAATAGCATTCTCACGTAAGTGTTCCATTTGTCCAGGTGGGAAAGGGCAGTGTTGAGTGCAATAGAGATTGTATCATCTGTGGATCTGTTTGGGCGGTATGCAAATGGGAGTGGGTCTAGGGTTTCTGGGATAATGGTGCTGATGTGAGCCATGACCAGCCTTTCAAAGCACTTCATGGCTACAGACGTGAGTGTTATGGGTCTGTAGTCATTTAGGCAGGTTGCTATTGTGTTCTTGGGCACAGGGACTATGGTGGTCTGCTTTAAACATGTTGGTACAGACTCAATCAGGGACATGTTGAAAATTTCAGTGAAGACACCTATCAGTTGGTCAGCACATGCCCAGAGCACACGTCCTGGTAATCCATCTGGCCCCGCAGCCTTGTGTATGTTGACCTGTTTGAAGGTCTTACTCACGTCGGCTACGGTGAGCGTGATGACACAGTCGTCCGGAACAGCTGATGCTCTCATGCATGCCTCAGTGTTGCTTGTCTCGAAGTGAGCATAGAAGTGATTTAGCTCATCTGGTAGGCTTGTGTCACTGGGCAGCTCGCGGCTGTGCTTCCCATTGTAGTCTGTAATAGTTTGCAAGCCCTGCCACATAAAATGAGCATCGGAGCCGGTGTAGTATGATTCAATCTTAGCCCTGTATTGACGCTTTGCCTGTTTGATGGTTCGTCGCAGGGCATAGCAGGATTTATTGTAAGCTTCCGGGTTAAAGTCCCGCACCTTGAAATCGGCAGCTCTAACCTTTATCTCAGTTCGAATGTTGCCTGTAACCCATGGCTTCTGGTTGGGGTATGTACGTACAGTCACTGTGGGGACGACGTCCATGCCATCGGAAGAATGCCGGAACATGTTCCAGTCTGTGGTAGCAAACAGTCCTGTGGTTTAGCATCTGCTTCATCTGACCACTTTTTTAGAGACCGAGTCACTGGTGCTTCCTGCTTTAATTTTTGCTTGTAAGCAGGAATCAGGAGGATAGAGTTGTGGTCAGATTTACCAAACGGAGGGTGAGGGATAGTTTTGTACGTGTCTCTGTGTGTGGAGTACAGGTGAGCTACAATTTTTTTCCCTCTGGTTGCACATTTAACATGTAAAATTTGGTAGGACTGATTTCAGTTTCCCTGCATTAAAGTCTCCGGCCACTAGGAACGCCGCCGCTGGGTAAGTGGTTTCCTGTTTTCTTATTTCCTCATACACCTGACTGAGTGCGGTCTTAGTGCCAGCATCTGTCTGTGGTGGTAATTAACCTCTAGCGTAGAGCAAACCCGTATCCGGGAGCGTAATCATAGCCTCAAGCTCATTACCATAATGCAACGTTAACTATTCATGAAAATCGCAAATGAAATGAAAGAAATATATTCACTCACAAGCTTAGCCTTTTGTTAACAACACTGTCATCTCAGATTTTCAAAATATGCTTTTCAACCATAGCTACACAAGCATTTGTGTAAGAGTATTGATAGCCTAGCATAGCATTAAGCCTAGCATTCAGCAGGCAACATTTTCACAAAAACAAGAAAAGCATTCAAATAAAATAATTTACCTTTGAAGAACTTCGGATGTTTTCAATGACGAGACTCTCAGTTAGATAGCAAATGTTAATTTTTTCCCAAAATATTATTTGTGTAGGAGAAATCGCTCCGTTTTGTTCATCACGATTGGCTAAGAAAAAAATCTGAAAATGCAGTCTCTACAACGCCAAACGTTTTACCAAATTAACTCCATAATATCGACAGAAACATGGCAAACGTTGTTTAAAATCAATCCTCAAGGTGTTTTTCACATATCTATTCGATGATAAATCATTAGTGGCAGTTGGGTTTCTCCTCGGAAGCAAACGGAAAAATACTGCAGCTGGAGATTACGCAATAATTGCGACGGAGGACACCAATCGAGCACCTGGTAGATGTAGTGTAAAATGGTCAATCTTCCAATGATATGCCTACAAATACGTCACAATGCTGTCGACACTATGGGGACATGACAGAAAGTCTAAGCTCATTCGTGGCCCATTCACAGCCATATAAGGAGTCATTGGAACACAGCGCCTTCAAAATCTGGGGCACTTCCTGTTTGAAATTTCATCTTGGTTTCGCCTGTAGCATCAGTTCTGTGGCACTCACAGACAATATCTTTGCAGTTTTGGAAACGTCAGAGTGTTTTCTTTCCAAAGCTGTCGATTATATGCATAGTCGAGCATCTTTTCGTGACAGAATATCGCGCTTAAAACGGGAACGTTTTTTTTTATCCAATACTGAAATACCGCCCCCAGAGTTCCAAGAAGTTAAACAACCATGGAAACTATAGCTGAAAACTCTCTAGGCAAGTGGTGTGGCCTACAATTTATCACAAGATAGTCTACTTCAGATGAGAAAAATCTAGTGACTTCCTTAGATTTTGTGCACCAGCTGTTGTTTACAAATATGCACAGACTGCACTCCCTCGTCTTAGCGAAGTGTGCTCTTCTATCTTGCTGGTGCAACGTATATCCCGCTAGCTGAATATCCATATCATCATTCAGCCACGATTCCGTGAAACGTAGGATATTACAGTTTTTGATGTCCTGTTTGTAGGATATTCGTGATCGTACCTCATCTAATTTATTGTCCAATGATTGCACGTTGGCGAGTAGTATTGACGGTAACGGCAGCTTTCCCACTCTCCTTCTCCGGGTCCTAACAAGGCATCCGGCTCTTTGTCCGCTGTTTCTGTGTCGCTTCCTCTTGCAAATAAGGTGGATGTCGGCCCTGTTGGGTGTTTGGAGAATGTCTTGTGCGTCCTCCTTGTTGTAGAAAAAAATCTTTGTCTAACTTCACTAGGGTATGGGGCAGCATTCAGAATTTTGGATGAAAAGCATGCCCAAATTAAACGGCCTGCTACTCGGGCCCAGAATATATGATATGCATATACCTGGATAGAAAACACTCTAAAGTTTCCAAACCTGTTAAATAGTGTCTGTGAGTATAACAGAACTGATTTGGCAGGCGAAAACCTGAGAAAAATCCATTCAGGAAGTAATTTTTTGTTGTTGGTTTTGTAGTTTTCTATTCAATGCCATTACAGTATCCATTGACTTAGGACTCAAATTGCAGTTCATATGCCTTCCATTAGATGTCAACAGTTTTTAGAAATTGTTTCAAGCTTGTACTCTTATAAATGAGGGAGTAAGACCCTGAAGTGTCACAAAGGTTTTTCATGCGTAATCCCGAGAGAGTGCATTTCTTGTTTACCTTTTATATTGACAACATTATTGTCAGGCTGAAATATTATAGATAATTTAGGCTAATAACATGTTTGAATATAAACATCGTTTGACATGTTTCTATGAACCTTACGGATACAGTTTGGATTTTTTTTGTCTGCCTGTTTTGACTGCGTTTGAGCCTGTATCCACGAGAAAACGTGGGAACAAAATGGAGGTTTTTGGATATAAAGAGACTTTATCGAACAAAAGGAACATTTATTGAGTAAATTAATGTCTTCTGAGTGCAACCAAATGAAGATCATCAAAGGTAAGAGATGAATTGTATCTCTATTTTTGAGTTTTGTAACGCTTCTGCTTGGCTGGTTACTGTTTGTAATAATTTGTCAACTGGGCTATGTTCTCAAATAATCACAAGGTATGCTTTCGCCATAAAGCATTTTTTAAATCTGACACCGTGGTTGGATTCACAAGAAGTTAATCTTTAAACCTATGTAAAATACGTTTTGTTTTCTGAATTTTTATAATGAGTATTTCTGTGTTTGAATTTGGTGCTCTGCAATCTCACTGGATGTTGGCCAGATGGGACGAGAGGCTAATCCGAGGTGAGTGATCGCTGTCCTGATATCCAGAAGCTCTTTTTTTGCCGTAAGATATGGCTGCAGAAACATTATGTACAAAATAAGTTACAAATTGGTTGGGCGCCCATAAAACTGCTGTCATTTCTTCCTGTGCCATTTTAATGCTAGTCTGTATTGTCTCTCTCTCTCTCTCTCTCTCTCTCTCTCTCTCTCTCTCTCTCTCTCTCTCTCGCTCTCTCTCTCTATCTCTGATCTATTATTGTAGTCTGGATCCTCTGTCTTTCTCTCTCTCGCTCTCTCGTTCTCTCTGTCTTTCTCCCTGCACAGGTTGCATTGTCATGCAGAAACAGGAAAGGCCTTCCCCAAACTGTTGCCACAAAGTTGGAAGCACAGAATCGTCTAGAATGTCATTGCAAGCTTTAGTGTTAACATTTCCCTTCACTGGAATTAAGGGGCCTAGGCAGAACCATGGAAAACAGCCCCAGTCCATTATTCCTCCTCCACCAAACTTTACAGTTGGCACTTTACAGTTGGCACTCCTTCACTCACGCCGCCAAACTTACCCTATTAAAACTGACTATCCTACCGATCCTCGACTTCGGCGATGTCATCTACAAAATAGCTTCCAATACTCTACTCAGCAAACTGGATGCAGTTTATCACAGTGCCATCCGTTTTGTTACTGAAGCACCTTATACCACCCACCGCTGCGACCTGTATGCTCTAGTCGGCTGGCCCTCGCTAAATATTCGTCGCCAGACCCACTGGCTCCAGGTCATCTACAAGTCCCTGCTAGGTAAAGCTCCGCCTTATCTCAGTTCACTGGTCACGATGGCAACACCCACCCGTAGCACGTGCTCCATCAGGTGTATCTCACTGATCATCCCTAAAGCCAACACCTCATTTGGCCGCCTTTCCTTCCAGTTGTCTGCTGCCTGTGACTGGAACAAATTGCAAAAATCGCTGAAGTTGGAGACTTTTATCTCCCTCACCAACTTTAAACATCTGCTCTCTGAGCAGCTAACCGATCGCTGCAGCTGTACATAGTCCATCGGTAAATAGCCCACCCAACTTACCTACCTCATCCCCATACTGATTTTATTTATTTACTTTTCTGCTCTTTTGCACACCAGTATCTCTACCTGTACATGACCATCTGATCATTTATCACTCCAGTGTTAATCTGAAAATGTGTAATTATTCGCCTACCTCCTCATGCCTTTTGCACACAATGTATATAGACTCTTTTTTTTATTTTTTTCTACTGTGTTATTGACTTGTTTATTGTTCACTACATGTGTAACTCTGTGTTGTCTGTTCACACTGCTATGCTTTACCTTGGCCAGGTCGCAGTTGTAAATGATAACTTGTTCTCAACTAGCCTACCTGGTTAAATAAAGGTGTTCTCAACTAGCCTACCTGGTTAAATAAAGGTGTTCTCAACTAGCCTACCTGGTTAAATAAAGGTGTTCTCAACTAGCCTACCTGGTTAAATAAAGGTGTTCTCAACTAGCCTACCTGGTTAAATAAAGGTGTTCTCAACTAGCCTACCTGGTTAAATAAAGGTGTTCTCAACTAGACTACCTGGTTAAATAAAGGTGTTCTCAACTAGCCTACCTGGTTAAATAAAGGTGTTCTCAACTAGCCTACCTGGTTAAATAAAGGTGTTCTCAACTAGACTACCTGGTTAAATAAAGGTGTTCTCAACTAGCCTACCTGGTTAAATAAAGGTGTTCTCAACTAGCCTACCTGGTTAAATAAAGGTGTTCTCAACTAGCCTACCTGGTTAAATAAAGGTGTTCTCAACTAGCCTACCTGGTTAAATAAAGGTGTTCTCAACTAGCCTACCTGGTTAAATAAAGGTGTTCTCAACTGGCCTACCTGGTTAAATAAAGGTGTTCTCAACTAGCCTACCTGGTTAAATAAAGGTGTTCTCAACTAGCCTACCTGGTTAAATAAAGGTGTTCTCAACTGGCCTACCTGGTTAAATAAAGGTGTTCTCAACTAGCCTACCTGGTTAAATAAAGGTGTTCTCAACTAGCCTACCTGGTTAAATAAAGGTGTTCTCAACTAGCCTACCTGGTTAAATAAAGGTGTTCTCAACTAGCCTACCTGATTAAATAAAGGTGTTCTCAACTAGCCTACCCGGTTAAATAAAGGTGTTCTCAACTAGCCTACCCGGTTAAATAAAGGTGTTCTCAACTAGCCTACCTGGTTAAATAAAGGTGTTCTCAACTAGCCTACCTGGTTAAATAAAGGTGTTCTCAACTAGCCTACCTGGTTAAATAAAGGTGTTCTCAACTAGCCTACCTGGTTAAATAAAGGTGTTCTCAACTAGCCTACCTGGTTAAATAAAGGTGTTCTCAACTAGCCTACCTGGTTAAATAAAGGTGTTCTCAACTAGCCTACCTGGTTAAATAAAGGTGTTCTCAACTAGCCTACCTGGTTAAATAAAGGTGTTCTCAACTGGCCTACCTGGTTAAATAAAGGTGTTCTCAACTAGCCTACCTGGTTAAATAAAGGTGTTCTCAACTGGCCTACCTGGTTAAATAAAGGTGTTCTCAACTGGCCTACCTGGTTAAATAAAGGTGTTCTCAACTAGCCTACCTGGTTAAATAAAGGTGTTCTCAACTAGCCTACCTGGTTAAATAAAGGTGTTCTCAACTAGCCTACCTGGTTAAATAAAGGTGTTCTCAACTGGCCTACCTGGTTAAATAAAGGTGTTCTCAACTAGCCTACCTGGTTAAATAAAGGTGTTCTCAACTAGCCTACCTGGTTAAATAAAGGTGTTCTCAACTAGACTACCTGGTTAAATAAAGGTGTTCTCAACTAGCCTACCTGGTTAAATAAAGGTGTTCTCAACTAGCCTACCTGGTTAAATAAAGGTGTTCTCAACTAGCCTACCTGGTTAAATAAAGGTGTTCTCAACTAGCCTACCTGGTTAAATAAAGGTGTTCTCAACTAGCCTACCTGGTTAAATAAAGGTGTTCTCAACTAGCCTACCTGGTTAAATAAAGGTGTTCTCAACTAGCCTACCTGGTTAAATAAAGGTGTTCTCAACTAGCCTACCTGGTTAAATAAAGGTGTTCTCAACTAGCCTACCTGGTTAAATAAAGGTGTTCTCAACTAGCCTACCTGGTTAAATAAAGGTGTTCTCAACTAGCCTACCTGGTTAAATAAAGGTGTTCTCAACTAGCCTACCTGGTTAAATAAAGGTGTTCTCAACTAGCCTACCTGGTTAAATAAAGGTGTTCTCAACTGGCCTACCTGGTTAAATAAAGGTGTTCTCAACTAGCCTACCTGGTTAAATAAAGGTGTTCTCAACTAGCCTACCTGGTTAAATAAAGGTGTTCTCAACTGGCCTACCTGGTTAAATAAAGGTCTTCTCAACTAGCCTACCTGGTTAAATAAAGGTCTTCTCAACTAGCCTACCTGGTTAAATAAAGGTGTTCTCAACTAGCCTACCTGGTTAAATAAAGGTGTTCTCAACTAGCCTACCTGGTTAAATAAAGGTGTTCTCAACTAGCCTACCTGGTTAAATAAAGGTGTTCTCAACTAGCCTACCTGGTTAAATAAAGGTGTTCTCAACTAGCCTACCTGGTTAAATAAAGGTGTTCTCAACTAGCCTACCTGGTTAAATAAAGGTGTTCTCAACTAGCCTACCTGGTTAAATAAAGGTGTTCTCAACTAGCCTACCTGGTTAAATAAAGGTGTTCTCAACTAGCCTACCTGGTTAAATAAAGGTGTTCTCAACTAGCCTACCTGGTTAAATAAAGGTGTTCTCAACTAGCCTACCTGGTTAAATAAAGGTGTTCTCAACTAGCCTACCTGGTTAAATAAAGGTGTTCTCAACTAGCCTACCTGGTTAAATAAAGGTGTTCTCAACTAGCCTACCTGGTTAAATAAAGGTGTTCTCAACTAGCCTACCTGGTTAAATAAAGGTGTTCTCAACTAGCCTACCTGGTTAAATAAAGGTGTTCTCAACTAGCCTACCTGGTTAAATAAAGGTGTTCTCAACTAGCCTACCTGGTTAAATAAAGGTGTTCTCAACTAGCCTACCTGGTTAAATAAAGGTGTTCTCAACTAGCCTACCTGGTTAAATAAAGGTGTTCTCAACTAGCCTACCTGGTTAAATAAAGGTGTTCTCAACTAGCCTACCTGGTTAAATAAAGGTGTTCTCAACTAGCCTACCTGGTTAAATAAAGGTGTTCTCAACTAGCCTACCTGGTTAAATAAAGGTGTTCTCAACTAGCCTACCTGGTTAAATAAAGGTGTTCTCAACTAGACTACCTGGTTAAATAAAGGTGTTCTCAACTAGCCTACCTGGTTAAATAAAGGTGTTCTCAACTAGCCTACCTGGTTAAATAAAGGTGTTCTCAACTAGCCTACCTGGTTAAATAAAGGTGTTCTCAACTAGCCTACCTGGTTAAATAAAGGTGTTCTCAACTAGCCTACCTGGTTAAATAAAGGTGTTCTCAACTAGCCTACCTGGTTAAATAAAGGTGTTCTCAACTAGCCTACCTGGTTAAATAAAGGTGTTCTCAACTAGCCTACCTGGTTAAATAAAGGTGTTCTCAACTAGCCTACCTGGTTAAATAAAGGTGTTCTCAACTAGCCTACCTGGTTAAATAAAGGTGTTCTCAACTAGCCTACCTGGTTAAATAAAGGTGTTCTCAACTAGCCTACCTGGTTAAATAAAGGTGTTCTCAACTAGCCTACCTGGTTAAATAAAGGTGTTCTCAACTAGCCTACCTGGTTAAATAAAGGTGTTCTCAACTAGCCTACCTGGTTAAATAAAGGTGTTCTCAACTAGCCTACCTGGTTAAATAAAGGTGTTCTCAACTAGCCTACCTGGTTAAATAAAGGTGTTCTCAACTAGCCTACCTGGTTAAATAAAGGTGTTCTCAACTAGCCTACCTGGTTAAATAAAGGTGTTCTCAACTAGCCTACCTGGTTAAATAAAGGTGTTCTCAACTAGCCTACCTGGTTAAATAAAGGTGTTCTCAACTAGCCTACCTGGTTAAATAAAGGTGTTCTCAACTAGCCTACCTGGTTAAATAAAGGTGTTCTCAACTAGCCTACCTGGTTAAATAAAGGTGTTCTCAACTAGCCTACCTGGTTAAATAAAGGTGTTCTCAACTAGCCTACCTGGTTAAATAAAGGTGTTCTCAACTAGCCTACCTGGTTAAATAAAGGTGTTCTCAACTAGCCTACCTGGTTAAATAAAGGTGTTCTCAACTAGCCTACCTGGTTAAATAAAGGTGTTCTCAACTAGCCTACCTGGTTAAATAAAGGTGTTCTCAACTAGCCTACCTGGTTAAATAAAGGTGTTCTCAACTAGCCTACCTGGTTAAATAAAGGTGTTCTCAACTAGCCTACCTGGTTAAATAAAGGTGTTCTCAACTAGCCTACCTGGTTAAATAAAGGTGTTCTCAACTAGCCTACCTGGTTAAATAAAGGTGTTCTCAACTAGCCTACCTGGTTAAATAAAGGTGTTCTCAACTAGCCTACCTGGTTAAATAAAGGTGTTCTCAACTAGCCTACCTGGTTAAATAAAGGTGTTCTCAACTAGCCTACCTGGTTAAATAAAGGTGTTCTCAACTAGCCTACCTGGTTAAATAAAGGTGTTCTCAACTAGCCTACCTGGTTAAATAAAGGTGTTCTCAACTAGCCTACCTGGTTAAATAAAGGTGTTCTCAACTAGCCTACCTGGTTAAATAAAGGTGTTCTCAACTAGCCTACCTGGTTAAATAAAGGTGTTCTCAACTAGCCTACCTGGTTAAATAAAGGTGTTCTCAACTAGCCTACCTGGTTAAATAAAGGTGTTCTCAACTAGCCTACCTGGTTAAATAAAGGTGTTCTCAACTAGCCTACCTGGTTAAATAAAGGTGTTCTCAACTAGCCTACCTGGTTAAATAAAGGTGTTCTCAACTAGCCTACCTGGTTAAATAAAGGTGTTCTCAACTAGCCTACCTGGTTAAATAAAGGTGTTCTCAACTAGCCTACCTGGTTAAATAAAGGTGTTCTCAACTAGCCTACCTGGTTAAATAAAGGTGTTCTCAACTAGCCTACCTGGTTAAATAAAGGTGTTCTCAACTAGCCTACCTGGTTAAATAAAGGTGTTCTCAACTAGCCTACCTGGTTAAATAAAGGTC
>NW_027258498.1:0-71430 GCF_045791955.1 Oncorhynchus clarkii lewisi
GGAGCTAGGGTTAGAGTTAAGGTTAGGGTTAGGGTTAAGGTTAGGGTTAGGAGCTAGGGTTAGAGTTAAGGTTATGTTTTAAGGTTAGGGTTAGGAGCTAGGGTTAGAGTTAAGGTTATGTTTTAAGGTTAGGGTTCGGAGCTAGGGTTAAGTTAAGGTTATGTTTTAAGGTTAGGGTTAGGGTTAGGGTTAGGAGCTAGGGTTAGAGGGTTAGGGTTAGGGTTAGAGTTAAGGTTAGGGTTAGGAGCTAGGGTTAGAGTTAAGGTTAGGGTTAGGAGCTAGGGTTAGAGTTAAGGTTAGGGTTAGGAGCTAGGGTTAGAGTTAAGGTTAGGGTTAGGAGATAGGGTTAGAGTTAAGGTTAGGGTTAGGAGCTAGGGTTAGAGTTAAGGTTAGGGTTAGGAGCTAGGGTTAGAGTTAAAGTTAGGGTTAGGAGCTAGGGTTAGAGTTAAGGTTAGGGTTAGGAGCTAGGGTTAGAGTTAAGGTTAGGGTTAGGAGCTAGGGTTAGAGTTAAGGTTAGGGTTAGGAGCTAGGGTTAGAGTTAAGGTTAGGGTTAGGACCTAGGGTTAGAGTTAAGGTTAGGGTTAGGAGCTAGGGTTAGAGTTAAGGTTAGGGTTAGGAGCTAGGGTTAGAGTTAAGGTTATGTTTTAAGGTTAGGGTTAGGAGCTAGGGTTAGAGTTAAGTTTAGGGTTAGGAGCTAGGGTTAGTTTTAAGGTTAGGGTTAGGAGCTAGGGTTAGTTTTAAGGTTAGGGTTAGGAGCTAGGGTTAGAGTTAAGGTTAGGGTTAGGAGCTAGGGTTAGAGTTAAGGTTAGAGTTAGGGTTAGGGTTAGGAGCTAGGGTTAGAGTTAAGGTTAGGGTTAGGAGCTAGGGTTAGTTTTAAGGTTAGGGTTAGGAGCTAGGGTTAGAGTTAAGGTTAGGGTTAGGAGCTAGGGTTAGAGTTAAGGTTAGGGTTAGGAGCTAGGGTTAGTTTTAAGGTTAGGGTTAGGAGCTAGGTTTAGAGTTAAGGTTATGTTTTAAGGTTAGGAGCTAGGGTTAGAGTTAAGGTTAGGGTTAGGAGCTAGGGTTAGAGTTAAGGTTAGGGTTAGGAGCTAGGGTTAGAGTTAAGGTTAGGGTTAGGAGCTAGGGTTAGAGTTAAGGTTAGGAGCTAGGGTTAGAGTTAAGGTTAGGGTTAGGAGCTAGGGTTAGAGTTAAGGTTAGGGTTAGGAGCTAGGGTTAGAGTTAAGGTTAGGGTTAGGAGCTAGGGTTAGAGTTAAGGTTAGGGTTAGGAGCTAGGGTTAGAGTTAAGGTTAGGGTTAGGAGCTAGGGTTAGTTTTAAGGTTAGGGTTAGGAGCTAGGGTTAGAGTTAAGGTTAGGGTTAGGGTTAGGGTTAAGGTTAGGGTTAGGAGCTAGGGTTAGAGTTAAGGTTATGTTTTAAGGTTAGGGTTAGGAGCTAGGGTTAAGTTAAGGTTATGTTTTAAGGTTAGGGTTAGGGTTAGGAGCTAGGGTTAGAGGGTTAGGGTTAGGGTTAGGGTTAGGAGCTAGGGTTAGAGTTAAGGTTAGGGTTAGGAGCTAGGGTTAGAGTTAAGGTTAGGGTTAGGAGCTAGGGTTAGAGTTAAGGTTAGGGTTAGGAGCTAGGGTTAGAGTTAAGGTTAGGGTTAGGAGCTAGGGTTAGAGTTAAGGTTAGGGTTAGGAGCTAGGGTTAGAGTTAAGGTTAGGGTTAGGAGCTAGGGTTAGAGTTAAGGTTAGGGTTAGGAGCTAGGGTTAGAGTTAAGGTTAGGGTTAGGAGCTAGGGTTAGAGTTAAGGTTAGGGTTAGGAGCTAGGGTTAGAGTTAAGGTTAGGGTTAGGGGTTAGGGTTAGGAGCTAGGGTTAGAGTTAAAGTTAGGGTTAGGAGCTAGGGTTAGAGTTAAGGTTAGGGTTAGGAGCTAGGGTTAGAGTTAAGGTTAGGGTTAGGAGCTAGGGTTAGAGTTAAGGTTAGGGTTAGGAGCTAGGGTTAGAGTTAAGGTTAGGGTTAGGAACTAGGGTTAGAGTTAAGGTTAGGGTTAGGAGCTAGGGTTAGAGTTAAGGTTAGGGTTAGGAGCTAGGGTTAGAGTTAAGGTTAGGGTTAGGAGCTAGGGTTAGAGTTAAGGTTAGGGTTAGGAGCTAGGGTTAGAGTTAAGGTTAGGGTTAGGAGCTAGGGTTAGAGTTAAGGTTAGGGTTAGGAGCTAGGGTTAGTTTTAAGGTTAGGGTTAGGAGCTAGGGTTAGAGTTAAGGTTATGTTTTAAGGTTAGGAGCTAGGGTTAGAGTTAAGGTTAGGGTTAGGAGCTAGGGTTAGAGTTAAGGTTAGAGTTAAGGTTAGGGTTAGGAGCTAGGGTTAGAGTTAAGGTTATGTTTTAACGTTAGGGTTAGGAGCTAGGGTTAGAGTTAAGGTTAGGGTTAGGAGCTAGGGTTAGAGTTAAGGTTATGTTTTAAGGTTAGGGTTAGGAGCTAGGGTTAGAGTTAAGGTTAGGGTTAGGAGCTAGGGTTAGAGTTAAGGTTATGTTTTAAGGTTAGGGTTAGGAGCTAGGGTTAGAGTTAAGGTTAGGGTTAGGAGCTAGGGTTAGTTTTAAGGTTAGGGTTAGGAGCTAGGGTTAGTTTTAAGGTTAGGAGCTAGGGTTAGAGTTAAGGTTAGGGTTAGGAGCTAGGGTTAGAGTTAAGGTTAGAGTTAGGGTTAGGGTTAGGAGCTAGGGTTAGAGTTAAGGTTAGGGTTAGGAGCTAGGGTTAGTTTTAAGGTTAGGGTTAGGAGCTAGGGTTAGAGTTAAGGTGATGTTTTAAGGTTAGGAGCTAGGGTTAGAGTTAAGGTTAGGGTTAGGAGCTAGGGTTAGAGTTAAGGTTAGAGTTAAGGTTAGGGTTAGGAGCTAGGGTTAGAGTTAAGGTTATGTTTTAAGGTTAGGGTTAGGAGCTAGGGTTAGAGTTAAGGTTAGGGTTAGGAGCTATGGTTAGAGTTAAGGTTATGTTTTAAGGTTAGGGTTAGGAGCTAGGGTTAGAGTTAAGGTTAGGGTTAGGAGCTAGGGTTAGAGTTAAGGTTATGTTTTAAGGTTAGGGTTAGGAGCTAGGGTTAGAGTTAAGGTTAGGGTTAGGAGCTAGGGTTAGTTTTAAGGTTAGGGTTAGGAGCTAGGGATAGAGTTAAGGTTAGGGTTAGGAGCTAGGGTTAGAGTTAAGGTTAGAGTTAGGGTTAGGGTTAGGAGCTAGGGTTAGAGTTAAGGTTATAGTTAGGGTTAGGGTTAGGAGCTAGGGTTAGAGTTAAGGTTAGGGTTAGGAGCTAGGGTTAGTTTTAAGGTTAGGGTTAGGAGCTAGGGTTAGAGTTAAGGTTAGGGTTAGGAGCTAGGGTTAAGTTAAGGTTAGAGTTAGGGTTAGGGTTAGGAGCTAGGGTTAAGTTAAGGTTATGTTTTAAGGTTAGGGTTAGGAGCTAGGGTTAAGTTAAGGTTATGTTTTAGGGTTAGGGTTTGGAGCTAGGGTTAGAGTTAAGGTTAGGGTTAGGAGCTAGGGTTAGAGTTAAGGTTAGGGTTAGGGTTAGGGTTAAGGTTAGGGTTAGGAGCTAGGGTTAGAGTTAAGGTTAGGGTTAGGGTTAAGGTTAGGGTTAGGAGCTAGGGTTAGAGTTAAGGTTATGTTTTAAGGTTAGGGTTAGGAGCTAGGGTTAGAGTTAAGGTTATGTTTTAAGGTTAGGGTTCGGAGCTAGGGTTAAGTTAAGGTTATGTTTTAAGGTTAGGGTTAGGGTTAGGAGCTAGGGTTAGAGGGTTAGGGTTAGGGTTAGAGTTAAGGTTAGGGTTAGGAGCTAGGGTTAGAGTTAAGGTTAGGGTTAGGAGCTAGGGTTAGAGTTAAGGTTAGGGTTAGGAGCTAGGGTTAGAGTTAAGGTTAGGGTTAGGAGATAGGGTTAGAGTTAAGGTTAGGGTTAGGAGCTAGGTTAGAGTTAAGGTTAGGGTTAGGAGCTAGGGTTAGAGTTAAAGTTAGGGTTAGGAGCTAGGGTTAGAGTTAAGGTTAGGGTTAGGAGCTAGGGTTAGAGTTAAGGTTAGGGTTAGGAGCTAGGGTTAGAGTTAAGGTTAGGGTTAGGAGCTAGGGTTAGAGTTAAGGTTAGGGTTAGGACCTAGGGTTAGAGTTAAGGTTAGGGTTAGGAGCTAGGGTTAGAGTTAAGGTTAGGGTTAGGAGCTAGGGTTAGAGTTAAGGTTATGTTTTAAGGTTAGGGTTAGGAGCTAGGGTTAGAGTTAAGGTTAGGGTTAGGAGCTAGGGTTAGTTTTAAGGTTAGGGTTAGGAGCTAGGGTTAGTTTTAAGGTTAGGGTTAGGAGCTAGGGTTAGAGTTAAGGTTAGGGTTAGGAGCTAGGGTTAGAGTTAAGGTTAGAGTTAGGGTTAGGGTTAGGAGCTAGGGTTAGAGTTAAGGTTAGGGTTAGGAGCTAGGGTTAGTTTTAAGGTTAGGGTTAGGAGCTAGGGTTAGAGTTAAGGTTAGGGTTAGGAGCTAGGGTTAGAGTTAAGGTTAGGGTTAGGAGCTAGGGTTAGTTTTAAGGTTAGGGTTAGGAGCTAGGGTTAGAGTTAAGGTTATGTTTTAAGGTTAGGAGCTAGGGTTAGAGTTAAGGTTAGGGTTAGGAGCTAGGGTTAGAGTTAAGGTTAGGGTTAGGAGCTAGGGTTAGAGTTAAGGTTAGGGTTAGGAGCTAGGGTTAGAGTTAAGGTTAGGAGCTAGGGTTAGAGTTAAGGTTAGGGTTAGGAGCTAGGGTTAGAGTTAAGGTTAGGGTTAGGAGCTAGGGTTAGAGTTAAGGTTAGGGTTAGGAGCTAGGGTTAGAGTTAAGGTTAGGGTTAGGAGCTAGGGTTAGAGTTAAGGTTAGGGTTAGGAGCTAGGGTTAGTTTTAAGGTTAGGGTTAGGAGCTAGGGTTAGAGTTAAGGTTAGGGTTAGGAGCTAGGGTTAGAGTTAAGGTTAGAGTTAAGGTTAGGGTTAGGAGCTAGGGTTAGAGTTAAGGTTATGTTTTAAGGTTAGGGTTAGGAGCTAGGGTTAGAGTTAAGGTTAGGGTTAGGAGCTAGGGTTAGAGTTAAGGTTAGGGTTAGGAGCTAGGGTTAGAGTTAAGGTTATGTTTTAAGGTTAGGGTTAGGAGCTAGGGTTAGAGTTAAGGTTAGGGTTAGGAGCTAGGGTTAGTTTTAAGGTTAGGGTTAGGAGCTAGGGTTAGAGTTAAGGTTAGGGTTAGGAGCTAGGGTTAGAGTTAAGGTTAGAGTTAGGGTTAGGGTTAGGAGCTAGGGTTAGAGTTAAGGTTAGAGTTAGGGTTAGGGTTAGGAGCTAGGGTTAGAGTTAAGGTTAGGGTTAGGAGCTAGGGTTAGTTTTAAGGTTAGGGTTAGGAGCTAGGGTTAGAGTTAAGGTTAGGGTTAGGAGCTAGGGTTAGTTTTAAGGTTAGGGTTAGGAGCTAGGGTTAGAGTTAAGGTTAGGGTTAGGAGCTAGGGTTAAGTTAAGGTTAGAGTTAGAGTTAGGGTTAGGAGCTAGGGTTAGAGTTAAGGTTAGAGTTAGGGTTAGGGTTAGGAGCTAGGGTTAGAGTTAAGGTTAGGGTTAGGAGCTAGGGTTAGAGTTAAGGTTAGGGTTAGGAGCTAGGGTTAGAGTTAAGGTTAGGGTTAGGAGCTAGGGTTAGAGTTAAGGTTAGGGTTAGGAGCTAGGGTTAGAGTTAAGGTTATGTTTTAGGGTTAGGAGCTAGGGTTCGAGTTAAGGTTAGGGTTAGGAGCTAGGGTTAGAGTTAAGGGTAGGGTTAGGAGCTAGGGTTAAGTTAAGGTTATGTTTTAAGGTTAGGGTTAGGAGCTAGGGTTAGAGTTAAGGTTAGGGTTAGGAGCTAGGGTTAGAGTTAAGGTTAGGGTTAGGAGCTAGGGTTAGAGTTAAGGTTAGGGTTAGGAGCTAGGGTTAGAGTTAAGGTTAGGGTTAGGAGCTAGGGTTAGAGTTAAGGTTAGGGTTAGGAGCTAGGGTTAGAGTTAAGGTTAGGGTTAGGAGCTAGGGTTAGAGTTAAGGTTAGGGTTAGGAGCTAGGGTTAGAGTTAAGGTTATGTTTTAAGGTTAGGGTTAGGAGCTAGGGTTAGAGTTAAGGTTAGGGTTAGGAGCTAGGGTTAGTTTTAAGGTTAGGGTTAGGAGCTAGGGTTAGTTTTAAGGTTAGGGTTAGGAGCTAGGGTTAGAGTTAAGGTTAGGGTTAGGAGCTAGGGTTAGAGTTAAGGTTAGAGTTAGGGTTAGGGTTAGGAGCTAGGGTTAGAGTTAAGGTTAGGGTTAGGAGCTAGGGTTAGTTTTAAGGTTAGGGTTAGGAGCTAGGGTTAGAGTTAAGGTTAGGGTTAGGAGCTAGGGTTAGAGTTAAGGTTAGGGTTAGGAGCTAGGGTTAGTTTTAAGGTTAGGGTTAGGAGCTAGGGTTAGAGTTAAGGTTATGTTTTAAGGTTAGGAGCTAGGGTTAGAGTTAAGGTTAGGGTTAGGAGCTAGGGTTAGAGTTAAGGTTAGGGTTAGGAGCTAGGGTTAGAGTTAAGGTTAGGGTTAGGAGCTAGGGTTAGAGTTAAGGTTAGGAGCTAGGGTTAGAGTTAAGGTTAGGGTTAGGAGCTAGGGTTAGAGTTAAGGTTAGGGTTAGGAGCTAGGGTTAGAGTTAAGGTTAGGGTTAGGAGCTAGGGTTAGAGTTAAGGTTAGGGTTAGGAGCTAGGGTTAGAGTTAAGGTTAGGGTTAGGAGCTAGGGTTAGTTTTAAGGTTAGGGTTAGGAGCTAGGGTTAGAGTTAAGGTTAGGGTTAGGAGCTAGGGTTAGAGTTAAGGTTAGAGTTAAGGTTAGGGTTAGGAGCTAGGGTTAGAGTTAAGGTTATGTTTTAAGGTTAGGGTTAGGAGCTAGGGTTAGAGTTAAGGTTAGGGTTAGGAGCTAGGGTTAGATTTAAGGTTAGGGTTAGGAGCTAGGGTTAGAGTTAAGGTTATGTTTTAAGGTTAGGGTTAGGAGCTAGGGTTAGTTTTAAGGTTAGGGTTAGGAGCTAGGGTTAGAGTTAAGGTTAGGGTTAGGAGCTAGGGTTAGAGTTAAGGTTAGAGTTAGGGTTAGGGTTAGGAGCTAGGGTTAGAGTTAAGGTTAGAGTTAGGGTTAGGGTTAGGAGCTAGGGTTAGAGTTAAGGTTAGGGTTAGGAGCTAGGGTTAGTTTTAAGGTTAGGGTTAGGAGCTAGGGTTAGAGTTAAGGTTAGGGTTAGGAGCTAGGGTTAGTTTTAAGGTTAGGGTTAGGAGCTAGGGTTAGAGTTAAGGTTAGGGTTAGGAGCTAGGGTTAAGTTAAGGTTAGAGTTAGGGTTAGGGTTAGGAGCTAGGGTTAGAGTTAAGGTTAGAGTTAGGGTTAGGGTTAGGAGCTAGGGTTAGAGTTAAGGTTAGGGTTAGGAGCTAGGGTTAGAGTTAAGGTTAGGGTTAGGAGCTAGGGTTAGAGTTAAGGTTAGGGTTAGGAGCTAGGGTTAGAGTTAAGGTTAGGGTTAGGAGCTAGGGTTAGAGTTAAGGTTATGTTTTAGGGTTAGGAGCTAGGGTTAGAGTTAAGGTTAGGGTTAGGAGCTAGGGTTAGAGTTAAGGGTAGGGTTAGGAGCTAGGGTTAAGTTAAGGTTATGTTTTAAGGTTAGGGTTAGGAGCTAGGGTTAGAGTTAAGGTTAGGGTTAGGAGCTAGGGTTAGAGTTAAGGTTAGGGTTAGGAGCTAGGGTTAGAGTTAAGGTTAGGGTTAGGAGCTAGGGTTAGAGTTAAGGTTAGGGTTAGGAGCTAGGGTTAGAGTTAAGGTTAGGGTTAGAAGCTATGTTTAAGTTAAGGTTATGTTTTAAGGTGAGGGTTAGGAGCTAGGGTTAGAGTTAAGGTTAGGGTTAGGAGCTAGGGTTAGAGTTAAGGTTAGGGTTAGGAGCTAGGGTTAGAGTCAAGGTTAGGGTTAGGAGCTAGGGTTAGAGTTAAGGTTAGGGTTAGGAGCTAGGGTTAGAGTTAAGGTTAGGGTTAGGAGCTAGGGTTAGAGTTAAGGTTAGGGTTAGGAGCTAGGGTTAGAGTTAAGGTTAGGGTTAGGAGCTAGGGTTAGAGTTAAGGTTAGGGTTAGGAGCTAGGGTTAGAGTTAAGGTTAGGGTTAGGAGCTAGGGTTAGAGTTAAGGTTAGGGTTAGGAGCTAGGGTTAGAGATAAGTTTAGGGTTAGGAGCTAGGGTTAGAGTTAAGGTTAGGGTTAGGAGCTAGGGTTAAGTTAAGGTTATGTTTTAAGGTTATTGTTAGGAGCTAGGGTTAGAGTTAAGGTTAGGGTTAGGAGCTAGGGTTAGAGTTAAGGTTAGGGTTAGGAGCTAGGGTTAGAGTTAAGGTTAGGGTTAGGAGCTAGGGTTAGAGTTAAGGTTAGGGTTAGGAGCTAGGGTTAGAGTTAAGGTTAGGGTTAGGAGCTAGGGTTAGAGTTAAGGTTAGGGTTAGGAACTAGGGTTAGAGTTAAGGTTAGGGTTAGGAGATAGGGTTAGAGTTAAGGTTAGGGTTAGGAGCTAGGGTTAGAGTTAAGGTTAGGGTTAGGAGCTAGGGTTAGAGTTAAAGTTAGGGTTAGGAGCTAGGGTTAGAGTTAAGGTTAGGGTTAGGAGCTAGGGTTAGAGTTAAGGTTAGGGTTAGGAGCTAGGGTTAGAGTTAAGGTTAGGGTTAGGAGCTAGGGTTAGAGTTAAGGTTAGGGTTAGGAGCTAGGGTTAGAGTTAAGGTTAGGGTTAGGAGCTAGGGTTAGAGTTAAGGTTAGGGTTAGGAGCTAGGGTTAGAGTTAAGGTTAGGGTTAGGAGCTAGGGTTAGAGTTAAGGTTAGGGTTAGGAGCTAGGGTTAGAGTTAAGGTTAGGGTTAGGAGCTAGGGTTAGAGTTAAGGTTAGGGTTAGGAGCTAGGGTTAGAGTTAAGGTTAGGGTTAGGAGCTAGGGTTAGAGTTAAGGTTAGGGTTAGGAGCTAGGGTTAGAGTTAAGGTTAGGGTTAGGAGCTAGGGTTAGTTTTAAGGTTAGGGTTAGGAGCTAGGGTTAGAGTTAAGGTTAGGGTTAGGAGCTAGGGTTAGAGTTAAGGTTAGAGTTAAGGTTAGGGTTAGGAGCTAGGGTTAGAGTTAAGGTTATGTTTTAAGGTTAGGGTTAGGAGCTAGGGTTAGAGTTAAGGTTAGGGTTAGGAGCTAGGGTTAGAGTTAAGGTTAGGGTTAGGAGCTAGGGTTAGAGTTAAGGTTATGTTTTAAGGTTAGGGTTAGGAGCTAGGGTTAGAGTTAAGGTTAGGGTTAGGAGCTAGGGTTAGTTTTAAGGTTAGGGTTAGGAGCTAGGGTTAGAGTTAAGGTTAGGGTTAGGAGCTAGGGTTAGAGTTAAGGTTAGAGTTAGGGTTAGGGTTAGGAGCTAGGGTTAGAGTTAAGGTTAGAGTTAGGGTTAGGGTTAGGAGCTAGGGTTAGAGTTAAGGTTAGGAGCTAGGGTTAGTTTTAAGGTTATGGTTAGGAGCTAGGGTTAGAGTTAAGGTTAGGGTTAGGAGCTAGGGTTAGTTTTAAGGTTAGGGTTAGGAGCTAGGGTTAGAGTTAAGGTTAGGGTTAGGAGCTAGGGTTAAGTTAAGGTTAGAGTTAGGGTTAGGGTTAGGAGCTAGGGTTAGAGTTAAGGTTAGAGTTAGGGTTAGGGTTAGGAGCTAGGGTTAGAGTTAAGGTTAGGGTTAGGAGCTAGGGTTAGAGTTAAGGTTAGGGTTAGGAGCTAGGGTTAGAGTTAAGGTTAGGGTTAGGAGCTAGGGTTAGAGTTAAGGTTAGGGTTAGGAGCTAGGGTTAGAGTTAAGGTTATGTTTTAGGGTTAGGAGCTAGGGTTAGAGTTAAGGTTAGGGTTAGGAGCTAGGGTTAGAGTTAAGGGTAGGGTTAGGAGCTAGGGTTAAGTTAAGGTTATGTTTTAAGGTTAGGGTTAGGAGCTAGGGTTAGAGTTAAGGTTAGGGTTAGGAGCTAGGGTTAGAGTTAAGGTTAGGGTTAGGAGCTAGGGTTAGAGTTAAGGTTAGGGTTAGGAGCTAGGGTTAAGTTAAGGTTAGAGTTAGGGTTAGGGTTAGGAGCTAGGGTTAGAGTTAAGGTTAGAGTTATGGTTAGGGTTAGGAGCTAGGGTTAGAGTTAAGGTTAGGGTTAGGAGCTAGGGTTAGAGTTAAGGTTAGGGTTAGGAGCTAGGGTTAGAGTTAAGGTTAGGGTTAGGAGCTAGGGTTAGAGTTAAGGTTAGGGTTAGGAGCTAGGGTTAGAGTTAAGGTTATGTTTTAGGGTTAGGAGCTAGGGTTAGAGTTAAGGTTAGGGTTAGGAGCTAGGGTTAGAGTTAAGGGTAGGGTTAGGAGCTAGGGTTAAGTTAAGGTTATGTTTTAAGGTTAGGGTTAGGAGCTAGGGTTAGAGTTAAGGTTAGGGTTAGGAGCTAGGGTTAGAGTTAAGGTTAGGGTTAGGAGCTAGGGTTAGAGTTAAGGTTAGGGTTAGGAGCTAGGGTTAGAGTTAAGGTTAGGGTTAGGAGCTAGGGTTAGAGTTAAGGTTAGGGTTAGGAGCTAGGGTTAGAGTTAAGGTTAGGGTTAGGAGCTAGGGTTAGAGTTAAGGTTAGGGTTAGGAGCTAGGGTTAGAGTTAAGGTTAGGGTTAGAAGCTAGGGTTAAGTTAAGGTTATGTTTTAAGGTTAGGGTTAGGAGCTAGGGTTAGAGTTAAGGTTAGGGTTAGGAGCTAGGGTTAGAGTTAAGGTTAGGGTTAGGAGCTAGGGTTAGAGTCAAGGTTAGGGTTAGGAGCTAGGGTTAGAGTTAAGGTTAGGGTTAGGAGCTAGGGTTAGAGTTAAGGTTAGGGTTAGGAGCTAGGGTTAGAGTTAAGGTTAGGGTTAGGAGCTAGGGTTAGAGTTAAGGTTAGGGTTAGGAGCTAGGGTTAGAGTTAAGGTTAGGGTTAGGAGCTAGGGTTAGAGTTAAGGTTAGGGTTAGGAGCTAGGGTTAGAGTTAAGGTTAGGGTTAGGAGCTAGGGTTAGAGATAAGGTTAGGGTTAGGAGCTAGGGTTAGAGTTAAGGTTAGGGTTAGGAGCTAGGGTTAAGTTAAGGTTATGTTTTAAGGTTATTGTTAGGAGCTAGGGTTAGAGTTAAGGTTAGGGTTAGGAGCTAGGGTTAGAGTTAAGGTTAGGGTTAGGAGCTAGGGTTAGAGTTAAGGTTAGGGTTAGGAGCTAGGGTTAGAGTTAAGGTTAGGGTTAGGAGCTAGGGTTAGAGTTAAGGTTAGGGTTAGGAGCTAGGGTTAGAGTTAAGGTTAGGGTTAGGAGCTAGGGTTAGAGTTAAGGTTAGGGTTAGGAGATAGGGTTAGAGTTAAGGTTAGGGTTAGGAGCTAGGGTTAGAGTTAAGGTTAGGGTTAGGAGCTAGGGTTAGAGTTAAAGTTAGGGTTAGGAGCTAGGGTTAGAGTTAAGGTTAGGGTTAGGAGCTAGGGTTAGAGTTAAGGTTAGGGTTAGGAGCTAGGGTTAGAGTTAAGGTTAGGGTTAGGAGCTAGGGTTAGAGTTAAGGTTAGGGTTAGGAGCTAGGGATAGAGTTAAGGTTAGTGTTAGAAGCTAGGGTTAGAGTTAAGGTTAGGGTTAGGAGCTAGGGTTAGTTTTAAGGTTAGGGTTAGGAGCTAGGGTTAGAGTTAAGGTTAGGGTTAGGAGCTAGGGTTAGAGTTAAGGTTAGAGTTAAGGTTAGGGTTAGGAGCTAGGGTTAGAGTTAAGGTTATGTTTTAAGGTTAGGGTTAGGAGCTAGGGTTAGAGTTAAGGTTAGGGTTAGGAGCTAGGGTTAGAGTTAAGGTTAGGGTTAGGAGCTAGGGTTAGAGTTAAGGTTATGTTTTAAGGTTAGGGTTAGGAGCTAGGGTTAGAGTTAAGGTTAGGGTTAGGAGCTAGGGTTAGTTTTAAGGTTAGGGTTAGGAGCTAGGGTTAGAGTTAAGGTTAGGGTTAGGAGCTAGGGTTAGAGTTAAGGTTAGAGTTAAGGTTAGGGTTAGGAGCTAGGGTTAGAGTTAAGGTTAGAGTTAGGGTTAGGGTTAGGAGCTAGGGTTAGAGTTAAGGTTAGGAGCTAGGGTTAGTTTTAGGGGTTAGGAGCTAGGGTTAGAGTTAAGGTTAGGGTTAGGAGCTAGGGTTAGTTTTAAGGTTAGGGTTAGGAGCTAGGGTTAGAGTTAAGGTTAGGGTTAGGAGCTAGGGTTAAGTTAAGGTTAGAGTTAGGGTTAGGGTTAGGAGCTAGGGTTAGAGTTAAGGTTAGAGTTAGGGTTAGGGTTAGGAGCTAGGGTTAGAGTTAAGGTTAGGGTTAGGAGCTAGGGTTAGAGTTAAGGTTAGGGTTAGGAGCTAGGGTTAGAGTTAAGGTTAGGGTTAGGAGCTAGGGTTAGAGTTAAGGTTAGGGTTAGGAGCTAGGGTTAGAGTTAAGGTTAGGTTTTAGGGTTAGGAGCTAGGGTTAGAGTTAAGGTTAGGGTTAGGAGCTAGTGTTAGAGTTAAGGGTAGGGTTAGGAGATAGGGTTAAGTTAAGGTTATGTTTTAAGGTTAGGGTTAGGAGCTAGGGTTAGAGTTAAGGTTAGGGTTAGGAGCTAGGGTTAGAGTTAAGGTTAGGGTTAGGAGCTAGGGTTAGAGTTAAGGTTAGGGTTAGGAGCTAGGGTTAGAGTTAAGGTTAGGGTTAGGAGCTAGGGTTAGAGTTAAGGTTAGGGTTAGGAGCTCGGGTTAGAGTTAAGGTTAGGGTTAGGAGCTAGGGTTAGAGTTAAGGTTAGGGTTAGGAGCTAGGGTTAGAGTTAAGGTTAGGGTTAGAAGCTAGGGTTAAGTTAAGGTTATGTTTTAAGGTTAGGGTTAGGAGCTAGGGTTAGAGTTAAGGTTAGGGTTAGGAGCTAGGGTTAGAGTTAAGGTTAGGGTTAGGAGCTAGGGTTAGAGTCAAGGTTAGGGTTAGGAGCTAGGGTTAGAGTTAAGGTTAGGGTTAGGAGCTAGGGTTAGAGTTAAGGTTAGGGTTAGGAGCTAGGGTTAGAGTTAAGGTTAGGGTTAGGAGCTAGGGTTAGAGTTAAGGTTAGGGTTAGGAGCTAGGGTTAGAGTTAAGGTTAGGGTTAGGAGCTAGGGTTAGAGTTAAGGTTATGGTTAGGAGCTAGGGTTAGAGATAAGGTTAGGGTTAGGAGCTAGGGTTAGAGTTAAGGTTAGGGTTAGGAGCTAGGGTTAAGTTAAGGTTATGTTTTAAGGTTATTGTTAGGAGCTAGGGTTAGAGTTAAGGTTAGGGTTAGGAGCTAGGGTTAGAGTTAAGGTTAGGGTTAGGAGCTAGGGTTAGAGTTAAGGTTAGGGTTAGGAGCTAGGGTTAGAGTTAAGGTTAGGGTTAGGAGCTAGGGTTAGAGTTAAGGTTAGGGTTAGGAGCTAGGGTTAGAGTTAAGGTTAGGGTTAGGAGCTAGGGTTAGAGTTAAGGTTAGGGTTAGGAGCTAGGGTTAGAGTTAAGGTTAGGAGCTAGGGTTAGAGTTAAGGTTAGGGTTAGGAGCTAGGGTTAGAGTTAAGGTTAGGGTTAGGAGCTAGGGTTAGAGTTAAGGTTAGGAGCTAGGGTTAGAGTTAAGGTTAGGGTTAGGAGCTAGGGTTAGAGTTAAGGTTAGGGTTAGGAGCTAGGGTTAGAGTTAAGGTTAGGGTTAGGAGCTAGGGTTAGAGTTAAGGTTAGGGTTAGGAGCTAGGGTTAGAGTTAGGGTTAGGGTTAGGAGCTAGGGTTAGAGTTAAGGTTAGGGTTAGGAGCTAGGGTTAGAGTTAAGGTTAGGGTTAGGAGCTAGGGTTAGAGTTAAGGTTATGTTTTAAGGTTAGGAGCTAGGGTTAGAGTTAAGGTTAGGGTTAGGAGCTAGGGTTAGAGTTAAGGTTAGGATTAGGAGCTAGGGTTAGAGTTAAGGTTATGTTTTAGGGTTAGGGTTAGGAGCTAGGGTTAGAGTTAAGGTTAGGGTTAGGAGCTAGGGTTAGAGTTAAGGTTATGTTTTAGGGTTAGGGTTAGGAGCTAGGGTTAGAGTTAAGGTTAGGGTTAGGAGCTAGGGTTAGAGTTAAGGTTAGGGTTAGGAGCTAGGGTTAGTTTTAAGGTTATGTTTTAGGGTTAGGGTTAGGAGCTAGGGTTAGGAGCTAGGGTTAGGAGCTAGGGTTAGATTTAAGGTGAGGGCTAGGAGCTAGGGTTAGAGTTAAGGTTAGGGTTAGGAGCTAGGGTTAGAGTTAAGGTTAGGGTTAGGAGCTAGGGTTAAGTTAAGGTTAGAGTTAGGGTTAGGGTTAGGAGCTAGAGTTAAGTTAAGGTTATGTTTTAAGGTTAGGGTTAGGAGCTAGGGTTAAGTTAAGGTTATGTTTTAAGGTTAGGGTTAGGAGCTAGGGTTAGAGTTAAGGTTAGGGTTAGGAGCTAGGGTTAGAGTTAATGTTATGTTTTAAGGTTAGGGTTAGGAGCTTGGGTTAGAGTTAAGGTTAGGGTTAGGAGCTATGGTTAAGTTAAGGTTATGTTTTAAGGTTAGGGTTAGGAGCTAGGGTTAGAGTTAAGGTTATGTTTTAGGGTTAGGGTTTGGAGCTAGGGTTAGAGTTAAGGTTAGGGTTAGGAGCTAGGGTTAGAGTTAAGGTTAGGGTTAGGGTTAGGGTTAAGGTTAGGGTTAGGAGCTAGGGTTAGAGTTAAGGTTAGGGTTAGGGTTAAGGGTAGGGTTAGGAGCTAGGGTTAGAGTTAAGGTTATGTTTTAAGGTTAGGGTTAGGAGCTAGGGTTAGAGTTAAGGTTATGTTTTAAGGTTAGGGTTAGGAGCTAGGGTTAAGTTAAGGTTATGTTTTAAGGTTAGGGTTAGGGTTAGGGTTAGGAGCTAGGGTTAGAGGGTTAGGGTTAGGGTTAGAGTTAAGGTTAGGGTTAGGAGCTAGGGTTAGAGTTAAGGTTAGGGTTAGGAGCTAGGGTTAGAGTTAAGGTTAGGGTTAGGAGCTAGGGTTAGAGTTAAGGTTAGGGTTAGGAGCTAGGGTTAGAGTTAAGGTTAGGGTTAGGAGCTAGGGTTAGAGTTAAGGTTAGGGTTAGGAGCTAGGGTTAGAGTTAAGGTTAGGGTTAGGAGCTAGGGTTAGAGTTAAGGTTAGGGTTAGGAGCTAGGGTTAGAGTTAAGGTTAGGGTTAGGAGCTAGGGTTAGAGTTAAGGTTAGGGTTAGGAGCTAGGGTTAGAGTTAAGGTTAGGGTTAGGAGCTAGGGTTAGAGTTAAAGTTAGGGTTAGGAGCTAGGGTTAGAGTTAAGGTTAGGGTTAGGAGCTAGGGTTAGAGTTAAGGTTAGGGTTAGGAGCTAGGGTTAGAGTTAAGGTTAGGGTTAGGAGCTAGGGTTAGAGTTAAGGTTAGGGTTAGGAGCTAGGGTTAGAGTTAAGGTTAGGGTTAGGAGCTAGGGTTAGAGTTAAGGTTAGGGTTAGGAGCTAGGGTTAGAGTTAAGGTTAGGGTTAGGAGCTAGGGTTAGAGTTAAGGTTAGGGTTAGGAGCTAGGGTTAGAGTTAAGGTTAGGGTTAGGAGCTAGGGTTAGAGTTAAGGTTAGGGTTAGGAGCTAGGGTTAGAGTTAAGGTTAGGGTTAGGAGCTAGGGTTAGAGTTAAGGTTAGGGTTAGGAGCTAGGGTTAGAGTTAAGGTTAGGGTTAGGAGCTAGGGTTAGAGTTAAGGTTAGGGTTAGGAGCTAGGGTTAGTTTTAAGGTTAGGGTTAGGAGCTAGGGTTAGAGTTAAGGTTATGTTTTAAGGTTAGGAGCTAGGGTTAGAGTTAAGGTTAGGGTTAGGAGCTAGGGTTAGAGTTAAGGTTAGAGTTAAGGTTAGGGTTAGGAGCTAGGGTTAGAGTTAAGGTTATGTTTTAAGGTTAGGGTTAGGAGCTAGGGTTAGAGTTAAGGTTAGGGTTAGGAGCTAGGGTTAGAGTTAAGGTTAGGGTTAGGAGCTAGGGTTAGAGTTAAGGTTATGTTTTAAGGTTAGGGTTAGGAGCTAGGGTTAGAGTTAAGGTTAGGGTTAGGAGCTAGGGTTAGTTTTAAGGTTAGGGTTAGGAGATAGGGTTAGAGTTAAGGTTAGGGTTAGGAGCTAGGGTTAGAGTTAAGGTTAGAGTTAGGGTTAGGGTTAGGAGCTAGGGTTAGAGTTAAGGTTAGAGTTAGGGTTAGGGTTAGGAGCTAGGGTTAGAGTTAAGGTTAGGGTTAGGAGCTAGGGTTAGTTTTAAGGTTAGGGTTAGGAGCTAGGGTTAGAGTTAAGGTTAGGGTTAGGAGCTAGGGTTAGTTTTAAGGTTAGGGTTAGGAGCTAGGGTTAGAGTTAAGGTTAGGGTTAGGAGCTAGGGTTAAGTTAAGGTTAGAGTTAGGGTTAGGGTTAGGAGCTAGGGTTAGAGTTAAGGTTAGAGTTAGGGTTAGGGTTAGGAGCTAGGGTTAGAGTTAAGGTTAGGGTTAGGAGCTAGGGTTAGAGTTAAGGTTAGGGTTAGGAGCTAGGGTTAGAGTTAAGGTTAGGGTTAGGAGCTAGGGTTAGAGTTAAGGTTAGGGTTAGGAGCTAGGGTTAGAGTTAAGGTTAGGGTTAGGGTTAAGGTTAGGGTTAGGAGCTAGGGTTAGAGTTAAGGTTAGAGTTAGGGTTAGGGTTAGGAGCTAGGGTTAGAGTTAAGGTTAGAGTTAGGGTTAGGGTTAGGAGCTAGGGTTAGAGTTAAGGTTAGGGTTAGGAGCTAGGGTTAGTTTTAAGGTTAGGGTTAGGAGCTAGGGTTAGAGTTAAGGTTAGGGTTAGGAGCTAGGGTTAGTTTTAAGGTTAGGGTTAGGAGCTAGGGTTAGAGTTAAGGTTAGGGTTAGGAGCTAGGGTTAAGTTAAGGTTAGAGTTAGGGTTAGGGTTAGGAGCTAGGGTTAGAGTTAAGGTTAGAGTTAGGGTTAGCGTTAGGAGCTAGGGTTAGAGTTAAGGTTAGGGTTAGGAGCTAGGGTTAGAGTTAAGGTTAGGGTTAGGAGCTAGGGTTAGAGTTAAGGTTAGGGTTAGGAGCTAGGGTTAGAGTTAAGGTTAGGGTTAGGAGCTAGGGTTAGAGTTAAGGTTATGTTTTAGGGTTAGGAGCTAGGGTTAGAGTTAAGGTTAGGGTTAGGAGCTAGGGTTAGAGTTAAGGGTAGGGTTAGGAGCTAGGGTTAAGTTAAGGTTATGTTTTAAGGTTAGGGTTAGGAGCTAGGGTTAGAGTTAAGGTTAGGGTTAGGAGCTAGGGTTAGAGTTAAGGTTAGGGTTAGGAGCTAGGGTTAGAGTTAAGGTTAGGGTTAGGAGCTAGGGTTAGAGTTAAGGTTAGGGTTAGGAGCTAGGGTTAGAGTTAAGGTTAGGGTTAGGAGCTAGGGTTAGAGTTAAGGTTAGGGTTAGAAGCTAGGGTTAAGTTAAGGTTATGTTTTAAGGTTAGGGTTAGGAGCTAGGGTTAGAGTTAAGGTTAGGGTTAGGAGCTAGGGTTAGAGTTAAGGTTAGGGTTAGGAGCTAGGGTTAGAGTTAAGGTTAGGGTTAGGAGCTAGGGTTAGAGTTAAGGTTAGGGTTAGGAGCTAGGGTTAGAGTTAAGGTTAGGGTTAGGAGCTAGGGTTAGAGTTAAGGTTAGGGTTAGGAGCTAGGGTTAGAGTTAAGGTTAGGGTTAGGAGCTAGGTTTAGAGTTAAGGTTAGGGTTAGGAGCTAGGGTTAAGTTAAGGTTATGTTTTAAGGTTATTGTTAGGAGCTAGGGTTAGAGTTAAGGTTAGGGTTAGGAGCTAGGGTTAGAGTTAAGGTTAGGGTTAGGAGCTAGGGTTAGAGTTAAGGTTAGGGTTAGGAGCTAGGGTTAGAGTTAAGGTTAGGGTTAGGAGCTAGGGTTAGAGTTAAGGTTAGGGTTAGGAGCTAGGGTTAGAGTTAAGGTTAGGGTTAGGAGCTAGGGTTAGAGTTAAGGTTAGGGTTAGGAGCTAGGGTTAGAGTTAAGGTTAGGAGCTAGGGTTAGAGTTAAGGTTAGGGTTAGGAGCTAGGGTTAGAGTTAAGGTTAGGGTTAGGAGCTAGGGTTAGAGTTAAGGTTAGGAGCTAGGGTTAGAGTTAAGGTTAGGGTTAGGAGCTAGGGTTAGAGTTAAGGTTAGGGTTAGGAGCTAGGGTTAGAGTTAAGGTTAGGGTTAGGAGCTAGGGTTAGAGTTAAGGTTAGGGTTAGGAGCTAGGGTTAGAGTTAAGGTTAGGGTTAGGGTTAGGAGCTAGGGTTAGAGTTAAGGTTAGGGTTAGGAGCTAGGGTTAGAGTTAAGGTTAGGGTTAGGAGCTAGGGTTAGAGTTAAGGTTATGTTTTAAGGTTAGGAGCTAGGGTTAGAGTTAAGGTTAGGGTTAGGAGCTAGGGTTAGAGTTAAGGTTAGGATTAGGAGCTAGGGTTAGAGTTAAGGTTATGTTTTAGGGTTAGGGTTAGGAGCTAGGGTTAGAGTTAAGGTTAGGGTTAGGAGCTAGGGTTAGAGTTAAGGTTATGTTTTAGGGTTAGGGTTAGGAGCTAGGGTTAGAGTTAAGGTTAGGGTTAGGAGCTAGGGTTAGAGTTAAGGTTAGGGTTAGGAGCTAGGGTTAGTTTTAAGGTTATGTTTTAGGGTTAGGGTTAGGAGCTAGGGTTAGGAGCTAGGGTTAGGAGCTAGGGTTAGATTTAAGGTGAGGGCTAGGAGCTAGGGTTAGAGTTAAGGTTAGGGTTAGGAGCTAGGGTTAGAGTTAAGGTTAGGGTTAGGAGCTAGGGTTAAGTTAAGGTTAGAGTTAGGGTTAGGGTTAGGAGCTAGGGTTAAGTTAAGGTTATGTTTTAAGGTTAGGGTTAGGAGCTAGGGTTAAGTTAAGGTTATGTTTTAAGGTTAGGGTTAGGAGCTAGGGTTAGAGTTAAGGTTAGGGTTAGGAGCTAGGGTTAGAGTTAATGTTATGTTTTAAGGTTAGGGTTAGGAGCTTGGGTTAGAGTTAAGGTTAGGGTTAGGAGCTATGGTTAAGTTAAGGTTATGTTTTAAGGTTAGGGTTAGGAGCTAGGGTTAGAGTTAAGGTTATGTTTTAGGGTTAGGGTTTGGAGCTAGGGTTAGAGTTAAGGTTAGGGTTAGGAGCTAGGGTTAGAGTTAAGGTTAGGGTTAGGGTTAGGGTTAAGGTTAGGGTTAGGAGCTAGGGTTAGAGTTAAGGTTAGGGTTAGGGTTAAGGTTAGGGTTAGGAGCTAGGGTTAGAGTTAAGGTTATGTTTTAAGGTTAGGGTTAGGAGCTAGGGTTAGAGTTAAGGTTATGTTTTAAGGTTAGGGTTAGGAGCTAGGGTTAAGTTAAGGTTATGTTTTAAGGTTAGGGTTAGGGTTAGGGTTAGGAGCTAGGGTTAGAGGGTTAGGGTTAGGGTTAGAGTTAAGGTTAGGGTTAGGAGCTAGGGTTAGAGTTAAGGTTAGGGTTAGGAGCTAGGGTTAGAGTTAAGGTTAGGGTTAGGAGCTAGGGTTAGAGTTAAGGTTAGGGTTAGGAGCTAGGGTTAGAGTTAAGGTTAGGGTTAGGAGCTAGGGTTAGAGTTAAGGTTAGGGTTAGGAGCTAGGGTTAGAGTTAAGGTTAGGGTTAGGAGCTAGGGTTAGAGTTAAGGTTAGGGTTAGGAGCTAGGGTTAGAGTTAAGGTTAGGGTTAGGAGCTAGGGTTAGAGTTAAGGTTAGGGTTAGGAGCTAGGGTTAGAGTTAAGGTTAGAGTTAGGAGCTAGGGTTAGAGTTAAAGTTAGGGTTAGGAGCTAGGGTTAGAGTTAAGGTTAGGTTTAGGAGCTAGGGTTAGAGTTAAGGTTAGGATTAGGAGCTAGGGTTAGAGTTAAGGTTAGGGTTAGGAGCTAGGGTTAGAGTTAAGGTTAGGGTTAGGAGCTAGGGTTAGAGTTAAGGTTAGGGTTAGGAGCTAGGGTTAGAGTTAAGGTTAGGGTTAGGAGCTAGGGTTAGAGTTAAGGTTAGGGTTAGGAGCTAGGGTTAGAGTTAAGGTTAGGGTTAGGAGCTAGGGTTAGAGTTAAGGTTAGGAGCTAGGGTTAGAGTTAAGGTTAGGGTTAGGAGCTAGGGTTAGAGTTAAGGTTAGGGTTAGGAGCTAGGGTTAGTTTTAAGGTTAGGGTTAGGAGCTAGGGTTAGAGTTAAGGTTATGTTTTAAGGTTAGGAGCTAGGGTTAGAGTTAAGGTTAGGGTTAGGAGCTAGGGTTAGAGTTAAGGTTAGATTTAAGGTTAGGGTTAGGAGCTAGGGTTAGAGTTAAGGTTATGTTTTAAGGTTAGGGTTAGGAGCTAGGGTTAGAGTTAAGGTTAGGGTTAGGAGCTAGGGTTAGAGTTAAGGTTAGGGTTAGGAGCTAGGGTTAGAGTTAAGGTTATGTTTTAAGGTTAGGGTTAGGAGCTAGGGTTAGAGTTAAGGTTAGGGTTAGGAGCTAGGGTTAGTTTTAAGGTTAGGGTTAGGAGCTAGGGTTAGAGTTAAGGTTAGGGTTAGGAGCTAGGGTTAGAGTTAAGGTTAGAGTTAGGGTTAGGGTTAGGAGCTAGGGTTAGAGTTAAGGTTAGAGTTAGGGTTAGGGTTAGGAGCTAGGGTTAGAGTTAAGGTTAGGGTTAGGAGCTAGGGTTAGTTTTAAGGTTAGGTTTAGGAGCTAGGGTTAGAGTTAAGGTTAGGGTTAGGAGCTAGGGTTAGTTTTAAGGTTAGGGTTAGGAGCTAGGGTTAGAGTTAAGGTTAGGGTTAGGAGCTAGGGTTAAGTTAAGGTTAGAGTTAGGGTTAGGGTTAGGAGCTAGGGTTAGAGTTAAGGTTAGAGTTAGGGTTAGGGTTAGGAGCTAGGGTTAGAGTTAAGGTTAGGGTTAGGAGCTAGGGTTAGAGTTAAGGTTAGGGTTAGGAGCTAGGGTTAGAGTTAAGGTTAGGGTTAGGAGCTAGGGTTAGAGTTAAGGTTATGTTTTAGGGTTAGGAGCTAGGGTTAGAGTTAAGGTTAGGGTTAGGAGCTAGGGTTAGAGTTAAGGGTAGGGTTAGGAGCTAGGGTTAAGTTAAGGTTATGTTTTAAGGTTAGGGTTAGGAGCTAGGGTTAGAGTTAAGGTTAGGGTTAGGAGCTAGGGTTAGAGTTAAGGTTAGGGTTAGGAGCTAGGGTTAGAGTTAAGGTTAGGGTTAGGAGCTAGGGTTAGAGTTAAGGTTAGGGTTAGGAGCTAGGGTTAGAGTTAAGGTTAGGGTTAGGAGCTAGGGTTAGAGTTAAGGTTAGGGTTAGGAGCTAGGGTTAGAGTTAAGGTTAGGGTTAGGAGCTAGGGTTAGAGTTAAGGTTAGGGTTAGAAGCTAGGGTTAAGTTAAGGTTATGTTTTAAGGTTAGGGTTAGGAGCTAGGGTTAGAGTTAAGGTTAGGGTTAGGAGCTAGGGTTAGAGTTAAGGTTAGGGTTAGGAGCTAGGGTTAGAGTTAAGGTTAGGGTTAGGAGCTAGGGTTAGAGTTAAGGTTAGGGTTAGGAGCTAGGGTTAGAGTTAAGGTTAGGGTTAGGAGCTAGGGTTAGAGTTAAGGTTAGGGTTAGGAGCTAGGGTTAGAGTTAAGGTTAGGGTTAGGAGCTAGGGTTAGAGTTAAGGTTAGGGTTAGGAGCTAGGGTTAGAGTTAAGGTTAGGGTTAGGAGCTAGGGTTAGAGTTAAGGTTAGGGTTAGGAGCTAGGGTTAGAGTTAAGGTTAGGGTTAGGAGCTAGGGTTAAGTTAAGGTTATGTTTTAAGGTTATTGTTAGGAGCTAGGGTTAGAGTTAAGGTTAGGGTTAGGAGCTAGGGTTAGAGTTAAGGTTAGGGTTAGGAGCTAGGGTTAGAGTTAAGGTTAGGGTTAGGAGCTAGGGTTAGAGTTAAGGTTAGGGTTAGGAGCTAGGGTTAGAGTTAAGGTTAGGGTTAGGAGCTAGGGTTAGAGTTAAGGTTAGGGTTAGGAGCTAGGGTTAGAGTTAAGGTTAGGGTTAGGAGCTAGGGTTAGAGTTAAGGTTAGGAGCTAGGGTTAGAGTTAAGGTTAGGGTTAGGAGCTAGGGTTAGAGTTAAGGTTAGGGTTAGGAGCTAGGGTTAGAGTTAAGGTTAGGAGCTAGGGTTAGAGTTAAGGTTAGGGTTAGGAGCTAGGGTTAGAGTTAAGGTTAGGGTTAGGAGCTAGGGTTAGAGTTAAGGTTAGGGTTAGGAGCTAGGGTTAGAGTTAAGGTTAGGGTTAGGAGCTAGGGTTAGAGTTAAGGTTAGGGTTAGGGTTAGGAGCTAGGGTTAGAGTTAAGGTTAGGGTTAGGAGCTAGGGTTAGTTTTAAGGTTAGGGTTAGGAGCTAGGGTTAGAGTTAAGGTTAGGGTTAGGAGCTAGGGTTAGAGTTAAGGTTAGAGTTAGGGTTAGGGTTAGGAGCTAGGGTTAGAGTTAAGGTTAGAGTTAGGGTTAGGGTTAGGAGCTAGGGTTAGAGTTAAGGTTAGGGTTAGGAGCTAGGGTTAGTTTTAAGGTTAGGGTTAGGAGCTAGGGTTAGAGTTAAGGTTAGGATTAGGAGCTAGGGTTAGTTTTAAGGTTAGGGTTAGGAGCTAGGGTTAGAGTTAAGGTTAGGGTTAGGAGCTAGGGTTAAGTTAAGGTTAGAGTTAGGGTTAGGGTTAGGAGCTAGGGTTAGAGTTAAGGTTAGAGTTAGGGTTAGGGTTAGGAGCTAGGGTTAGAGTTAAGGTTAGGGTTAGGAGCTAGGGTTAGAGTTAAGGTTAGGGTTAGGAGCTAGGGTTAGAGTTAAGGTTAGGGTTAGGAGCTAGGGTTAGAGTTAAGGTTAGGGTTAGGAGCTAGGGTTAGAGTTAAGGTTATGTTTTAGGGTTAGGAGCTAGGGTTAGAGTTAAGGTTAGGGTTAGGAGCTAGGGTTAGAGTTAAGGGTAGGGTTAGGAGCTAGGGTTAAGTTAAGGTTATGTTTTAAGGTTAGGGTTAGGAGCTAGGGTTAGAGTTAAGGTTAGGGTTAGGAGCTAGGGTTAGAGTTAAGGTTAGGGTTAGGAGCTAGGGTTAGAGTTAAGGTTAGGGTTAGGAGCTAGGGTTAGAGTTAAGGTTAGGGTTAGGAGCTAGGGTTAGAGTTAAGGTTAGGGTTAGGAGCTAGGGTTAGAGTTAAGGTTAGGGTTAGGAGCTAGGGTTAGAGTTAAGGTTAGGGTTAGGAGCTAGGGTTAGAGTTAAGGTTAGGGTTAGAAGCTAGGGTTAAGTTAAGGTTATGTTTTAAGGTTAGGGTTAGGAGCTAGGGTTAGAGTTAAGGTTAGGGTTAGGAGCTAGGGTTAGAGTTAAGGTTAGGGTTAGGAGCTAGGGTTAGAGTTAAGGTTAGGGTTAGGAGCTAGGGTTAGAGTTAAGGTTAGGGTTAGGAGCTAGGGTTAGAGTTAAGGTTAGGGTTAGGAGCTAGGGTTAGAGTTAAGGTTAGGGTTAGGAGCTAGGGTTAGAGTTAAGGTTAGGGTTAGGAGCTAGGGTTAGAGTTAAGGTTAGGGTTAGGAGCTAGGGTTAGAGTTAAGGTTAGGGTTAGGAGCTAGGGTTAGAGTTAAGGTTAGGGTTAGGAGCTAGGGTTAGAGTTAAGGTTAGGGTTAGGAGCTAGGGTTAGAGTTAAGGTTAGGGTTAGGAGCTAGGGTTAAGTTAAGGTTATGTTTTAAGGTTATTGTTAGGAGCTAGGGTTAGAGTTAAGGTTAGGGTTAGGAGCTAGGGTTAGAGTTAAGGTTAGGGTTAGGAGCTAGGGTTAGTTTTAAGGTTATGTTTTAGGGTTAGGGTTAGGAGCTAGGGTTAGGAGCTAGGGTTAGGAGCTAGGGTTAGATTTAAGGTGAGGGCTAGGAGCTAGGGTTAGAGTTAAGGTTAGGGTTAGGAGCTAGGGTTAGAGTTAAGGTTAGGGTTAGGAGCTAGGGTTAAGTTAAGGTTAGAGTTAGGGTTAGGGTTAGGAGCTAGGGTTAAGTTAAGGTTATTTTTTAAGGTTAGGGTTAGGAGCTAGGGTTAATTTAAGGTTATGTTTTAAGGTTAGGGTTAGGAGCTAGGGTTAGAGTTAAGGTTAGGGTTAGGAGCTAGGGTTAGAGTTAATGTTATGTTTTAAGGTTAGGGTTAGGAGCTTGGGTTAGAGTTAAGGTTAGGGTTAGGAGCTATGGTTAAGTTAAGGTTATGTTTTAAGGTTAGGGTTAGGAGCTAGGGTTAGAGTTAAGGTTATGTTTTAGGGTTAGGGTTTGGAGCTAGGGTTAGAGTTAAGGTTAGGGTTAGGAGCTAGGGTTAGAGTTAAGGTTAGGGTTAGGGTTAGGGTTAAGGTTAGGGTTAGGAGCTAGGGTTAGAGTTAAGGTTAGGGTTAGGGTTAAGGTTAGGGTTAGGAGCTAGGGTTAGAGTTAAGGTTATGTTTTAAGGTTAGGGTTAGGAGCTAGGGTTAGAGTTAAGGTTATGTTTTAAGGTTAGGGTTAGGAGCTAGGGTTAAGTTAAGGTTATGTTTTAAGGTTAGGGTTAGGGTTAGGGTTAGGAGCTAGGGTTAGAGGGTTAGGGTTAGGGTTAGAGTTAAGGTTAGGGTTAGGAGCTAGGGTTAGAGTTAAGGTTAGGGTTAGGAGCTAGGGTTAGAGTTAAGGTTAGGGTTAGGAGCTAGGGTTAGAGTTAAGGTTAGGGTTAGGAGCTAGGGTTAGAGTTAAGGTTAGGGTTAGGAGCTAGGGTTAGAGTTAAGGTTAGGGTTAGGAGCTAGGGTTAGAGTTAAGGTTAGGGTTAGGAGCTAGGGTTAGAGTTAAGGTTAGGGTTAGGAGCTAGGGTTAGAGTTAAGGTTAGGGTTAGGAGCTAGGGTTAGAGTTAAGGTTAGGGTTAGGAGCTAGGGTTAGAGTTAAGGTTAGAGTTAGGAGCTAGGGTTAGAGTTAAAGTTAGGGTTAGGAGCTAGGGTTAGAGTTAAGGTTAGGTTTAGGAGCTAGGGTTAGAGTTAAGGTTAGGGTTAGGAGCTAGGGTTAGAGTTAAGGTTAGGGTTAGGAGCTAGGGTTAGAGTTAAGGTTAGGGTTAGGAGCTAGGGTTAGAGTTAAGGTTAGGGTTAGGAGCTAGGGTTAGAGTTAAGGTTAGGGTTAGGAGCTAGGGTTAGAGTTAAGGTTAGGGTTAGGAGCTAGGGTTAGAGTTAAGGTTAGGGTTAGGAGCTAGGGTTAGAGTTAAGGTTAGGAGCTAGGGTTAGAGTTAAGGTTAGGGTTAGGAGTTAGGGTTAGAGTTAAGGTTAGGGTTAGGAGCTAGGGTTAGTTTTAAGGTTAGGGTTAGGAGCTAGGGTTAGAGTTAAGGTTATGTTTTAAGGTTAGGAGCTAGGGTTAGAGTTAAGGTTAGGGTTAGGAGCTAGGGTTAGAGTTAAGGTTAGATTTAAGGTTAGGGTTAGGAGCTAGGGTTAGAGTTAAGGTTAT
Source organism: Oncorhynchus clarkii lewisi (assembly GCF_045791955.1). NCBI lineage: Eukaryota > Metazoa > Chordata > Actinopteri > Salmoniformes > Salmonidae > Oncorhynchus > Oncorhynchus clarkii. The sequence continues at coordinate 25,030 of NW_027258498.1, forward strand.
GTTTTAAGGTTAGGGTTAGGAGCTAGGGTTAGAGTTAAGGTTAGGGTTAGGAGCTAGGGTTAGAGTTAAGGTTAGGGTTAGGAGCTAGGGTTAGAGTTAAGGTTATGTTTTAAGGTTAGGGTTAGGAGCTAGGGTTAGAGTTAAGGTTAGGGTTAGGAGCTAGGGTTAGTTTTAAGGTTAGGGTTAGGAGCTAGGGTTAGAGTTAAGGTTAGGGTTAGGAGCTAGGGTTAGAGTTAAGGTTAGAGTTAGGGTTAGGGTTAGGAGCTAGGGTTAGAGTTAAGGTTAGAGTTAGGGTTAGGGTTAGGAGCTAGGGTTAGAGTTAAGGTTAGGGTTAGGAGCTAGGGTTAGTTTTAAGGTTAGGTTTAGGAGCTAGGGTTAGAGTTAAGGTTAGGGTTAGGAGCTAGGGTTAGTTTTAAGGTTAGGGTTAGGAGCTAGGGTTAGAGTTAAGGTTAGGGTTAGGAGCTAGGGTTAAGTTAAGGTTAGAGTTAGGGTTAGGGTTAGGAGCTAGGGTTAGAGTTAAGGTTAGAGTTAGGGTTAGGGTTAGGAGCTAGGGTTAGAGTTAAGGTTAGGGTTAGGAGCTAGGGTTAGAGTTAAGGTTAGGGTTAGGAGCTAGGGTTAGAGTTAAGGTTAGGGTTAGGAGCTAGGGTTAGAGTTAAGGTTATGTTTTAGGGTTAGGAGCTAGGGTTAGAGTTAAGGTTAGGGTTAGGAGCTAGGGTTAGAGTTAAGGGTAGGGTTAGGAGCTAGGGTTAAGTTAAGGTTATGTTTTAAGGTTAGGGTTAGGAGCTAGGGTTAGAGTTAAGGTTAGGGTTAGGAGCTAGGGTTAGAGTTAAGGTTAGGGTTAGGAGCTAGGGTTAGAGTTAAGGTTAGGGTTAGGAGCTAGGGTTAGAGTTAAGGTTAGGGTTAGGAGCTAGGGTTAGAGTTAAGGTTAGGGTTAGGAGCTAGGGTTAGAGTTAAGGTTAGGGTTAGGAGCTAGGGTTAGAGTTAAGGTTAGGGTTAGGAGCTAGGGTTAGAGTTAAGGTTAGGGTTAGAAGCTAGGGTTAAGTTAAGGTTATGTTTTAAGGTTAGGGTTAGGAGCTAGGGTTAGAGTTAAGGTTAGGGTTAGGAGCTAGGGTTAGAGTTAAGGTTAGGGTTAGGAGCTAGGGTTAGAGTTAAGGTTAGGGTTAGGAGCTAGGGTTAGAGTTAAGGTTAGGGTTAGGAGCTAGGGTTAGAGTTAAGGTTAGGGTTAGGAGCTAGGGTTAGAGTTAAGGTTAGGGTTAGGAGCTAGGGTTAGAGTTAAGGTTAGGGTTAGGAGCTAGGGTTAGAGTTAAGGTTAGGGTTAGGAGCTAGGGTTAGAGTTAAGGTTAGGGTTAGGAGCTAGGGTTAGAGTTAAGGTTAGGGTTAGGAGCTAGGGTTAGAGTTAAGGTTAGGGTTAGGAGCTAGGGTTAAGTTAAGGTTATGTTTTAAGGTTATTGTTAGGAGCTAGGGTTAGAGTTAAGGTTAGGGTTAGGAGCTAGGGTTAGAGTTAAGGTTAGGGTTAGGAGCTAGGGTTAGAGTTAAGGTTAGGGTTAGGAGCTAGGGTTAGAGTTAAGGTTAGGGTTAGGAGCTAGGGTTAGAGTTAAGGTTAGGGTTAGGAGCTAGGGTTAGAGTTAAGGTTAGGGTTAGGAGCTAGGGTTAGAGTTAAGGTTAGGGTTAGGAGCTAGGGTTAGAGTTAAGGTTAGGAGCTAGGGTTAGAGTTAAGGTTAGGGTTAGGAGCTAGGGTTAGAGTTAAGGTTAGGGTTAGGAGCTAGGGTTAGAGTTAAGGTTAGGAGCTAGGGTTAGAGTTAAGGTTAGGGTTAGGAGCTAGGGTTAGAGTTAAGGTTAGGGTTAGGAGCTAGGGTTAGAGTTAAGGTTAGGGTTAGGAGCTAGGGTTAGAGTTAAGGTTAGGGTTAGGAGCTAGGGTTAGAGTTAAGGTTAGGGTTAGGGTTAGGAGCTAGGGTTAGAGTTAAGGTTAGGGTTAGGAGCTAGGGTTAGTTTTAAGGTTAGGGTTAGGAGCTAGGGTTAGAGTTAAGGTTAGGGTTAGGAGCTAGGGTTAGAGTTAAGGTTAGAGTTAGGGTTAGGGTTAGGAGCTAGGGTTAGAGTTAAGGTTAGAGTTAGGGTTAGGGTTAGGAGCTAGGGTTAGAGTTAAGGTTAGGGTTAGGAGCTAGGGTTAGTTTTAAGGTTAGGGTTAGGAGCTAGGGTTAGAGTTAAGGTTAGGATTAGGAGCTAGGGTTAGTTTTAAGGTTAGGGTTAGGAGCTAGGGTTAGAGTTAAGGTTAGGGTTAGGAGCTAGGGTTAAGTTAAGGTTAGAGTTAGGGTTAGGGTTAGGAGCTAGGGTTAGAGTTAAGGTTAGAGTTAGGGTTAGGGTTAGGAGCTAGGGTTAGAGTTAAGGTTAGGGTTAGGAGCTAGGGTTAGAGTTAAGGTTAGGGTTAGGAGCTAGGGTTAGAGTTAAGGTTAGGGTTAGGAGCTAGGGTTAGAGTTAAGGTTAGGGTTAGGAGCTAGGGTTAGAGTTAAGGTTATGTTTTAGGGTTAGGAGCTAGGGTTAGAGTTAAGGTTAGGGTTAGGAGCTAGGGTTAGAGTTAAGGGTAGGGTTAGGAGCTAGGGTTAAGTTAAGGTTATGTTTTAAGGTTAGGGTTAGGAGCTAGGGTTAGAGTTAAGGTTAGGGTTAGGAGCTAGGGTTAGAGTTAAGGTTAGGGTTAGGAGCTAGGGTTAGAGTTAAGGTTAGGGTTAGGAGCTAGGGTTAGAGTTAAGGTTAGGGTTAGGAGCTAGGGTTAGAGTTAAGGTTAGGGTTAGGAGCTAGGGTTAGAGTTAAGGTTAGGGTTAGGAGCTAGGGTTAGAGTTAAGGTTAGGGTTAGGAGCTAGGGTTAGAGTTAAGGTTAGGGTTAGAAGCTAGGGTTAAGTTAAGGTTATGTTTTAAGGTTAGGGTTAGGAGCTAGGGTTAGAGTTAAGGTTAGGGTTAGGAGCTAGGGTTAGAGTTAAGGTTAGGGTTAGGAGCTAGGGTTAGAGTTAAGGTTAGGGTTAGGAGCTAGGGTTAGAGTTAAGGTTAGGGTTAGGAGCTAGGGTTAGAGTTAAGGTTAGGGTTAGGAGCTAGGGTTAGAGTTAAGGTTAGGGTTAGGAGCTAGGGTTAGAGTTAAGGTTAGGGTTAGGAGCTAGGGTTAGAGTTAAGGTTAGGGTTAGGAGCTAGGGTTAGAGTTAAGGTTAGGGTTAGGAGCTAGGGTTAGAGTTAAGGTTAGGGTTAGGAGCTAGGGTTAGAGTTAAGGTTAGGGTTAGGAGCTAGGGTTAGAGTTAAGGTTAGGGTTAGGAGCTAGGGTTAAGTTAAGGTTATGTTTTAAGGTTATTGTTAGGAGCTAGGGTTAGAGTTAAGGTTAGGGTTAGGAGCTAGGGTTAGAGTTAAGGTTAGGGTTAGGAGCTAGGGTTAGAGTTAAGGTTAGGGTTAGGAGCTAGGGTTAGAGTTAAGGTTAGGGTTAGGAGCTAGGGTTAGAGTTAAGGTTAGGGTTAGGAGCTAGGGTTAGAGTTAAGGTTAGGGTTAGGAGCTAGGGTTAGAGTTAAGGTTAGGGTTAGGAGCTAGGGTTAGAGTTAAGGTTAGGAGCTAGGGTTAGAGTTAAGGTTAGGGTTAGGAGCTAGGGTTAGAGTTAAGGTTAGGGTTAGGAGCTAGGGTTAGAGTTAAGGTTAGGAGCTAGGGTTAGAGTTAAGGTTAGGGTTAGGAGCTAGGGTTAGAGTTAAGGTTAGGGTTAGGAGCTAGGGTTAGAGTTAAGGTTAGGGTTAGGAGCTAGGGTTAGAGTTAAGGTTAGGGTTAGGAGCTAGGGTTAGAGTTAAGGTTAGGGTTAGGGTTAGGAGCTAGGGTTAGAGTTAAGGTTAGGGTTAGGAGCTAGGGTTAGAGTTAAGGTTAGGGTTAGGAGCTAGGGTTAGAGTTAAGGTTAGGGTTAGGGTTAGGGTTAGGGTTAGAGTTAAGGTTAGGGTTAGAAGCTAGGGTTAAGTTAAGGTTATGTTTTAAGGTTAGGGTTAGGAGCTAGGGTTAGAGTTAAGGTTAGGGTTAGGAGCTAGGGTTAGAGTTAAGGTTAGGGTTAGGAGCTAGGGTTAGAGTTAAGGTTAGGGTTAGGAGCTAGGGTTAGAGTTAAGGTTAGGGTTAGGAGCTAGGGTTAGAGTTAAGGTTAGGGTTAGGAGCTAGGGTTAGAGTTAAGGTTAGGGTTAGGAGCTAGGGTTAGAGTTAAGGTTAGGGTTAGGAGCTAGGGTTAGAGTTAAGGTTAGGGTTAGGAGCTAGGGTTAGAGTTAAGGTTAGGGTTAGGAGCTAGGGTTAGAGTTAAGGTTAGGGTTAGGAGCTAGGGTTAGAGTTAAGGTTAGGGTTAGGAGCTAGGGTTAAGTTAAGGTTATGTTTTAAGGTTATTGTTAGGAGCTAGGGTTAGAGTTAAGGTTAGGGTTAGGAGCTAGGGTTAGAGTTAAGGTTAGGGTTAGGAGCTAGGGTTAGAGTTAAGGTTAGGGTTAGGAGCTAGGGTTAGAGTTAAGGTTAGGGTTAGGAGCTAGGGTTAGAGTTAAGGTTAGGGTTAGGAGCTAGGGTTAGAGTTAAGGTTAGGGTTAGGAGCTAGGGTTAGAGTTAAGGTTAGGGTTAGGAGCTAGGGTTAGAGTTAAGGTTAGGAGCTAGGGTTAGAGTTAAGGTTAGGGTTAGGAGCTAGGGTTAGAGTTAAGGTTAGGGTTAGGAGCTAGGGTTAGAGTTAAGGTTAGGGTTAGGAGCTAGGGTTAGAGTTAAGGTTAGGGTTAGGAGCTAGGGTTAGAGTTAAGGTTAGGGTTAGGAGCTAGGGTTAGAGTTAAGGTTAGGGTTAGGAGCTAGGGTTAGAGTTAAGGTTAGGGTTAGGAGCTAGGGTTAGAGTTAAGGTTAGGGTTAGGGTTAGGGTTAGGGTTAGAGTTAAGGTTAGGGTTAGAAGCTAGGGTTAAGTTAAGGTTATGTTTTAAGGTTAGGGTTAGGAGCTAGGGTTAGAGTTAAGGTTAGGGTTAGGAGCTAGGGTTAGAGTTAAGGTTAGGGTTAGGAGCTAGGGTTAGAGTTAAGGTTAGGGTTAGGAGCTAGGGTTAGAGTTAAGGTTAGGGTTAGGAGCTAGGGTTAGAGTTAAGGTTAGGGTTAGGAGCTAGGGTTAGAGTTAAGGTTAGGGTTAGGAGCTAGGGTTAGAGTTAAGGTTAGGGTTAGGAGCTAGGGTTAGAGTTAAGGTTAGGGTTAGGAGCTAGGGTTAGAGTTAAGGTTAGGGTTAGGAGCTAGGGTTAGAGTTAAGGTTAGGGTTAGGAGCTAGGGTTAGAGTTAAGGTTAGGGTTAGGAGCTAGGGTTAGAGTTAAGGTTAGGGTTAGGAGCTAGGGTTAAGTTAAGGTTATGTTTTAAGGTTATTGTTAGGAGCTAGGGTTAGAGTTAAGGTTAGGGTTAGGAGCTAGGGTTAGAGTTAAGGTTAGGGTTAGGAGCTAGGGTTAGAGTTAAGGTTAGGGTTAGGAGCTAGGGTTAGAGTTAAGGTTAGGGTTAGGAGCTAGGGTTAGAGTTAAGGTTAGGGTTAGGAGCTAGGGTTAGAGTTAAGGTTAGGGTTAGGAGCTAGGGTTAGTTTTAAGGTTAGGGTTAGGAGCTAGGGTTAGAGTTAAGGTTAGGGTTAGGAGCTAGGGTTAGAGTTAAGGTTAGGGTTAGGAGCTAGGGTTAGAGTTAAGGTTAGGGTTAGGAGCTAGGGTTAGAGTTAAGGTTAGGGTTAGGGTTAGGAGCTAGGGTTAGAGTTAAGGTTAGGGTTAGGAGCTAGGGTTAGAGTTAAGGTTAGGGTTAGGAGCTAGGGTTAGAGTTAAGGTTAGGGTTAGGGTTAGGGTTAGGGTTAGAGTTAAGGTTAGGGTTAGAAGCTAGGGTTAAGTTAAGGTTATGTTTTAAGGTTAGGGTTAGGAGCTAGGGTTAGAGTTAAGGTTAGGGTTAGGAGCTAGGGTTAGAGTTAAGGTTAGGGTTAGGAGCTAGGGTTAGAGTTAAGGTTAGGGTTAGGAGCTAGGGTTAGAGTTAAGGTTAGGGTTAGGAGCTAGGGTTAGAGTTAAGGTTAGGGTTAGGAGCTAGGGTTAGAGTTAAGGTTAGGGTTAGGAGCTAGGGTTAGAGTTAAGGTTAGGGTTAGGAGCTAGGGTTAGAGTTAAGGTTAGGGTTAGGAGCTAGGGTTAGAGTTAAGGTTAGGGTTAGGAGCTAGGGTTAGAGTTAAGGTTAGGGTTAGGAGCTAGGGTTAAGTTAAGGTTATGTTTTAAGGTTATTGTTAGGAGCTAGGGTTAGAGTTAAGGTTAGGGTTAGGAGCTAGGGTTAGAGTTAAGGTTAGGGTTAGGAGCTAGGGTTAGAGTTAAGGTTAGGGTTAGGAGCTAGGGTTAGAGTTAAGGTTAGGGTTAGGAGCTAGGGTTAGAGTTAAGGTTAGGGTTAGGAGCTAGGGTTAGAGTTAAGGTTAGGGTTAGGAGCTAGGGTTAGAGTTAAGGTTAGGGTTAGGAGCTAGGGTTAGAGTTAAGGTTAGGGTTAGGAGCTAGGGTTAGAGTTAAGGTTAGGGTTAGGAGCTAGGGTTAGAGTTAAGGTTAGGGTTAGGAGCTAGGGTTAGAGTTAAGGTTAGGGTTAGGAGCTAGGGTTAGAGTTAAGGTTAGGGTTAGGAGCTAGGGTTAAGTTAAGGTTATGTTTTAAGGTTATTGTTAGGAGCTAGGGTTAGAGTTAAGGTTAGGGTTAGGAGCTAGGGTTAGAGTTAAGGTTAGGGTTAGGAGCTAGGGTTAGAGTTAAGGTTAGGGTTAGGAGCTAGGGTTAGAGTTAAGGTTAGGGTTAGGAGCTAGGGTTAGAGTTAAGGTTAGGGTTAGGAGCTAGGGTTAGAGTTAAGGTTAGGGTTAGGAGCTAGGGTTAGTTTTAAGGTTAGGGTTAGGAGCTAGGGTTAGAGTTAAGGTTAGGGTTAGGAGCTAGGGTTAGAGTTAAGGTTAGGGTTAGGAGCTAGGGTTAGAGTTAAGGTTAGGGTTAGGAGCTAGGGTTAGAGTTAAGGTTAGGGTTAGGGTTAGGAGCTAGGGTTAGAGTTAAGGTTAGGGTTAGGAGCTAGGGTTAGAGTTAAGGTTAGGGTTAGGAGCTAGGGTTAGAGTTAAGGTTAGGGTTAGGGTTAGGGTTAGGGTTAGAGTTAAGGTTAGGGTTAGAAGCTAGGGTTAAGTTAAGGTTATGTTTTAAGGTTAGGGTTAGGAGCTAGGGTTAGAGTTAAGGTTAGGGTTAGGAGCTAGGGTTAGAGTTAAGGTTAGGGTTAGGAGCTAGGGTTAGAGTTAAGGTTAGGGTTAGGAGCTAGGGTTAGAGTTAAGGTTAGGGTTAGGAGCTAGGGTTAGAGTTAAGGTTAGGGTTAGGAGCTAGGGTTAGAGTTAAGGTTAGGGTTAGGAGCTAGGGTTAGAGTTAAGGTTAGGGTTAGGAGCTAGGGTTAGAGTTAAGGTTAGGGTTAGGAGCTAGGGTTAGAGTTAAGGTTAGGGTTAGGAGCTAGGGTTAGAGTTAAGGTTAGGGTTAGGAGCTAGGGTTAGAGTTAAGGTTAGGGTTAGGAGCTAGGGTTAAGTTAAGGTTATGTTTTAAGGTTATTGTTAGGAGCTAGGGTTAGAGTTAAGGTTAGGGTTAGGAGCTAGGGTTAGAGTTAAGGTTAGGGTTAGGAGCTAGGGTTAGAGTTAAGGTTAGGGTTAGGAGCTAGGGTTAGAGTTAAGGTTAGGGTTAGGAGCTAGGGTTAGAGTTAAGGTTAGGGTTAGGAGCTAGGGTTAGAGTTAAGGTTAGGGTTAGGAGCTAGGGTTAGAGTTAAGGTTAGGAGCTAGGGTTAGAGTTAAGGTTAGGGTTAGGAGCTAGGGTTAGAGTTAAGGTTAGGGTTAGGAGCTAGGGTTAGAGTTAAGGTTAGGGTTAGGAGCTAGGGTTAGAGTTAAGGTTAGGGTTAGGAGCTAGGGTTAGAGTTAAGGTTAGGGTTAGGAGCTAGGGTTAGAGTTAAGGTTAGGGTTAGGAGCTAGGGTTAGAGTTAAGGTTAGGGTTAGGAGCTAGGGTTAGAGTTAAGGTTAGGGTTAGGGTTAGGGTTAGAGTTAAGGTTAGGGTTAGAAGCTAGGGTTAAGTTAAGGTTATGTTTTAAGGTTAGGGTTAGGAGCTAGGGTTAGAGTTAAGGTTAGGGTTAGGAGCTAGGGTTAGAGTTAAGGTTAGGAGCTAGGGTTAGAGTTAAGGTTAGGGTTAGGAGCTAGGGTTAGAGTTAAGGTTAGGGTTAGGAGCTAGGGTTAGAGTTAAGGTTAGGGTTAGGAGCTAGGGTTAGAGTTAAGGTTAGGGTTAGGAGCTAGGGTTAGAGTTAAGGTTAGGGTTAGGAGCTAGGGTTAAGTTAAGGTTATGTTTTAAGGTTATTGTTAGGAGCTAGGGTTAGAGTTAAGGTTAGGGTTAGGAGCTAGGGTTAGAGTTAAGGTTAGGGTTAGGAGCTAGGGTTAGAGTTAAGGTTAGGGTTAGGAGCTAGGGTTAGAGTTAAGGTTAGGGTTAGGAGCTAGGGTTAGAGTTAAGGTTAGGGTTAGGAGCTAGGGTTAGAGTTAAGGTTAGGGTTAGGAGCTAGGGTTAGTTTTAAGGTTAGGGTTAGGAGCTAGGGTTAGAGTTAAGGTTAGGGTTAGGAGCTAGGGTTAGAGTTAAGGTTAGGGTTAGGAGCTAGGGTTAGAGTTAAGGTTAGGGTTAGGAGCTAGGGTTAGAGTTAAGGTTAGGGTTAGGGTTAGGAGCTAGGGTTAGAGTTAAGGTTAGGGTTAGGAGCTAGGGTTAGAGTTAAGGTTAGGGTTAGGAGCTAGGGTTAGAGTTAAGGTTAGGGTTAGGGTTAGGGTTAGGGTTAGAGTTAAGGTTAGGGTTAGAAGCTAGGGTTAAGTTAAGGTTATGTTTTAAGGTTAGGGTTAGGAGCTAGGGTTAGAGTTAAGGTTAGGGTTAGGAGCTAGGGTTAGAGTTAAGGTTAGGGTTAGGAGCTAGGGTTAGAGTTAAGGTTAGGGTTAGGAGCTAGGGTTAGAGTTAAGGTTAGGGTTAGGAGCTAGGGTTAGAGTTAAGGTTAGGGTTAGGAGCTAGGGTTAGAGTTAAGGTTAGGGTTAGGAGCTAGGGTTAGAGTTAAGGTTAGGGTTAGGAGCTAGGGTTAGAGTTAAGGTTAGGGTTAGGAGCTAGGGTTAGAGTTAAGGTTAGGGTTAGGAGCTAGGGTTAGAGTTAAGGTTAGGGTTAGGAGCTAGGGTTAGAGTTAAGGTTAGGGTTAGGAGCTAGGGTTAAGTTAAGGTTATGTTTTAAGGTTATTGTTAGGAGCTAGGGTTAGAGTTAAGGTTAGGGTTAGGAGCTAGGGTTAGAGTTAAGGTTAGGGTTAGGAGCTAGGGTTAGAGTTAAGGTTAGGGTTAGGAGCTAGGGTTAGAGTTAAGGTTAGGGTTAGGAGCTAGGGTTAGAGTTAAGGTTAGGGTTAGGAGCTAGGGTTAGAGTTAAGGTTAGGGTTAGGAGCTAGGGTTAGAGTTAAGGTTAGGGTTAGGAGCTAGGGTTAGAGTTAAGGTTAGGGTTAGGAGCTAGGGTTAAGTTAAGGTTATGTTTTAAGGTTATTGTTAGGAGCTAGGGTTAGAGTTAAGGTTAGGGTTAGGAGCTAGGGTTAGAGTTAAGGTTAGGGTTAGGAGCTAGGGTTAGAGTTAAGGTTAGGGTTAGGAGCTAGGGTTAGAGTTAAGGTTAGGGTTAGGAGCTAGGGTTAGAGTTAAGGTTAGGGTTAGGAGCTAGGGTTAGAGTTAAGGTTAGGGTTAGGAGCTAGGGTTAGAGTTAAGGTTAGGGTTAGGAGCTAGGGTTAGAGTTAAGGTTAGGGTTAGGAGCTAGGGTTAGAGTTAAGGTTAGGGTTAGGAGCTAGGGTTAGAGTTAAGGTTAGGGTTAGGAGCTAGGGTTAAGTTAAGGTTATGTTTTAAGGTTATTGTTAGGAGCTAGGGTTAGAGTTAAGGTTAGGGTTAGGAGCTAGGGTTAGAGTTAAGGTTAGGGTTAGGAGCTAGGGTTAGAGTTAAGGTTAGGGTTAGGAGCTAGGGTTAGAGTTAAGGTTAGGGTTAGGAGCTAGGGTTAGAGTTAAGGTTAGGGTTAGGAGCTAGGGTTAGAGTTAAGGTTAGGGTTAGGAGCTAGGGTTAGAGTTAAGGTTAGGGTTAGGAGCTAGGGTTAGAGTTAAGGTTAGGGTTAGGAGCTAGGGTTAAGTTAAGGTTATGTTTTAAGGTTATTGTTAGGAGCTAGGGTTAGAGTTAAGGTTAGGGTTAGGAGCTAGGGTTAGAGTTAAGGTTAGGGTTAGGAGCTAGGGTTAGAGTTAAGGTTAGGGTTAGGAGCTAGGGTTAGAGTTAAGGTTAGGGTTAGGAGCTAGGGTTAGAGTTAAGGTTAGGGTTAGGAGCTAGGGTTAGAGTTAAGGTTAGGGTTAGGAGCTAGGGTTAGTTTTAAGGTTAGGGTTAGGAGCTAGGGTTAGAGTTAAGGTTAGGGTTAGGAGCTAGGGTTAGAGTTAAGGTTAGGGTTAGGAGCTAGGGTTAGAGTTAAGGTTAGGGTTAGGAGCTAGGGTTAGAGTTAAGGTTAGGGTTAGGGTTAGGAGCTAGGGTTAGAGTTAAGGTTAGGGTTAGGAGCTAGGGTTAGAGTTAAGGTTAGGGTTAGGAGCTAGGGTTAGAGTTAAGGTTAGGGTTAGGGTTAGGGTTAGGGTTAGAGTTAAGGTTAGGGTTAGAAGCTAGGGTTAAGTTAAGGTTATGTTTTAAGGTTAGGGTTAGGAGCTAGGGTTAGAGTTAAGGTTAGGGTTAGGAGCTAGGGTTAGAGTTAAGGTTAGGGTTAGGAGCTAGGGTTAGAGTTAAGGTTAGGGTTAGGAGCTAGGGTTAGAGTTAAGGTTAGGGTTAGGAGCTAGGGTTAGAGTTAAGGTTAGGGTTAGGAGCTAGGGTTAGAGTTAAGGTTAGGGTTAGGAGCTAGGGTTAGAGTTAAGGTTAGGGTTAGGAGCTAGGGTTAGAGTTAAGGTTAGGGTTAGGAGCTAGGGTTAGAGTTAAGGTTAGGGTTAGGAGCTAGGGTTAGAGTTAAGGTTAGGGTTAGGAGCTAGGGTTAGAGTTAAGGTTAGGGTTAGGAGCTAGGGTTAAGTTAAGGTTATGTTTTAAGGTTATTGTTAGGAGCTAGGGTTAGAGTTAAGGTTAGGGTTAGGAGCTAGGGTTAGAGTTAAGGTTAGGGTTAGGAGCTAGGGTTAGAGTTAAGGTTAGGGTTAGGAGCTAGGGTTAGAGTTAAGGTTAGGGTTAGGAGCTAGGGTTAGAGTTAAGGTTAGGGTTAGGAGCTAGGGTTAGAGTTAAGGTTAGGGTTAGGAGCTAGGGTTAGAGTTAAGGTTAGGAGCTAGGGTTAGAGTTAAGGTTAGGGTTAGGAGCTAGGGTTAGAGTTAAGGTTAGGGTTAGGAGCTAGGGTTAGAGTTAAGGTTAGGGTTAGGAGCTAGGGTTAGAGTTAAGGTTAGGGTTAGGAGCTAGGGTTAGAGTTAAGGTTAGGGTTAGGAGCTAGGGTTAGAGTTAAGGTTAGGGTTAGGAGCTAGGGTTAGAGTTAAGGTTAGGGTTAGGAGCTAGGGTTAGAGTTAAGGTTAGGGTTAGGGTTAGGGTTAGAGTTAAGGTTAGGGTTAGAAGCTAGGGTTAAGTTAAGGTTATGTTTTAAGGTTAGGGTTAGGAGCTAGGGTTAGAGTTAAGGTTAGGGTTAGGAGCTAGGGTTAGAGTTAAGGTTAGGAGCTAGGGTTAGAGTTAAGGTTAGGGTTAGGAGCTAGGGTTAGAGTTAAGGTTAGGGTTAGGAGCTAGGGTTAGAGTTAAGGTTAGGGTTAGGAGCTAGGGTTAGAGTTAAGGTTAGGGTTAGGAGCTAGGGTTAGAGTTAAGGTTAGGGTTAGGAGCTAGGGTTAGAGTTAAGGTTAGGGTTAGGAGCTAGGGTTAGAGTTAAGGTTAGGGTTAGGAGCTAGGGTTAGAGTTAAGGTTAGGGTTAGGAGCTAGGGTTAGAGTTAAGGTTAGGGTTAGGAGCTAGGGTTAGAGTTAAGGTTAGGGTTAGGAGCTAGGGTTAAGTTAAGGTTATGTTTTAAGGTTATTGTTAGGAGCTAGGGTTAGAGTTAAGGTTAGGGTTAGGAGCTAGGGTTAGAGTTAAGGTTAGGGTTAGGAGCTAGGGTTAGAGTTAAGGTTAGGGTTAGGAGCTAGGGTTAGAGTTAAGGTTAGGGTTAGGAGCTAGGGTTAGAGTTAAGGTTAGGGTTAGGAGCTAGGGTTAGAGTTAAGGTTAGGGTTAGGAGCTAGGGTTAGAGTTAAGGTTAGGGTTAGGAGCTAGGGTTAGAGTTAAGGTTAGGGTTAGGAGCTAGGGTTAGAGTTAAGGTTAGGGTTAGGAGCTAGGGTTAGAGTTAAGGTTAGGGTTAGGGTTAGGGTTAGGGTTAGAGTTAAGGTTAGGGTTAGAAGCTAGGGTTAAGTTAAGGTTATGTTTTAAGGTTAGGGTTAGGAGCTAGGGTTAGAGTTAAGGTTAGGGTTAGGAGCTAGGGTTAGAGTTAAGGTTAGGGTTAGGAGCTAGGGTTAGAGTTAAGGTTAGGGTTAGGAGCTAGGGTTAGAGTTAAGGTTAGGGTTAGGAGCTAGGGTTAGAGTTAAGGTTAGGGTTAGGAGCTAGGGTTAGAGTTAAGGTTAGGGTTAGGAGCTAGGGTTAGAGTTAAGGTTAGGGTTAGGAGCTAGGGTTAGAGTTAAGGTTAGGGTTAGGAGCTAGGGTTAGAGTTAAGGTTAGGGTTAGGAGCTAGGGTTAGAGTTAAGGTTAGGGTTAGGAGCTAGGGTTAGAGTTAAGGTTAGGGTTAGGAGCTAGGGTTAAGTTAAGGTTATGTTTTAAGGTTATTGTTAGGAGCTAGGGTTAGAGTTAAGGTTAGGGTTAGGAGCTAGGGTTAGAGTTAAGGTTAGGGTTAGGAGCTAGGGTTAGAGTTAAGGTTAGGGTTAGGAGCTAGGGTTAGAGTTAAGGTTAGGGTTAGGAGCTAGGGTTAGAGTTAAGGTTAGGGTTAGGAGCTAGGGTTAGAGTTAAGGTTAGGGTTAGGAGCTAGGGTTAGAGTTAAGGTTAGGGTTAGGAGCTAGGGTTAGAGTTAAGGTTAGGAGCTAGGGTTAGAGTTAAGGTTAGGGTTAGGAGCTAGGGTTAGAGTTAAGGTTAGGGTTAGGAGCTAGGGTTAGAGTTAAGGTTAGGGTTAGGAGCTAGGGTTAGAGTTAAGGTTAGGGTTAGGAGCTAGGGTTAGAGTTAAGGTTAGGGTTAGGGTTAGGAGCTAGGGTTAGAGTTAAGGTTAGGGTTAGGAGCTAGGGTTAGAGTTAAGGTTAGGGTTAGGAGCTAGGGTTAGAGTTAAGGTTATGTTTTAAGGTTAGGAGCTAGGGTTAGAGTTAAGGTTAGGGTTAGGAGCTAGGGTTAGAGTTAAGGTTATGTTTTAGGGTTAGGGTTAGGAGCTAGGGTTAGAGTTAAGGTTAGGATTAGGAGCTAGGGTTAGAGTTAAGGTTATGTTTTAGGGTTAGGGTTAGGAGCTAGGGTTAGAGTTAAGGTTAGGGTTAGGAGCTAGGGTTAGAGTTAAGGTTATGTTTTAGGGTTAGGGTTAGGAGCTAGGGTTAGAGTTAAGGTTAGGGTTAGGAGCTAGGGTTAGAGTTAAGGTTAGGGTTAGGAGCTAGGGTTAGTTTTAAGGTTATGTTTTAGGGTTAGGGTTAGGAGCTAGGGTTAGGAGCTAGGGTTAGGAGCTAGGGTTAGATTTAAGGTGAGGGCTAGGAGCTAGGGTTAGAGTTAAGGTTAGGGTTAGGAGCTAGGGTTAGAGTTAAGGTTAGGGTTAGGAGCTAGGGTTAAGTTAAGGTTAGAGTTAGGGTTAGGGTTAGGAGCTAGGGTTAAGTTAAGGTTATGTTTTAAGGTTAGGGTTAGGAGCTAGGGTTAAGTTAAGGTTATGTTTTAAGGTTAGGGTTAGGAGCTAGGGTTAGAGTTAAGGTTAGGGTTAGGAGCTAGGGTTAGAGTTAATGTTATGTTTTAAGGTTAGGGTTAGGAGCTTGGGTTAGAGTTAAGGTTAGGGTTAGGAGCTATGGTTAAGTTAAGGTTATGTTTTAAGGTTAGGGTTAGGAGCTAGGGTTAGAGTTAAGGTTATGTTTTAGGGTTAGGGTTTGGAGCTAGGGTTAGAGTTAAGGTTAGGGTTAGGAGCTAGGGTTAGAGTTAAGGTTAGGGTTAGGGTTAGGGTTAAGGTTAGGGTTAGGAGCTAGGGTTAGAGTTAAGGTTAGGGTTAGGGTTAAGGTTAGGGTTAGGAGCTAGGGTTAGAGTTAAGGTTATGTTTTAAGGTTAGGGTTAGGAGCTAGGGTTAGAGTTAAGGTTATGTTTTAAGGTTAGGGTTAGGAGCTAGGGTTAAGTTAAGGTTATGTTTTAAGGTTAGGGTTAGGGTTAGGGTTAGGAGCTAGGGTTAGAGGGTTAGGGTTAGGGTTAGGGTTAGAGTTAAGGTTAGGGTTAGGAGCTAGGGTTAGAGTTAAGGTTAGGGTTAGGAGCTAGGGTTAGAGTTAAGGTTAGGGTTAGGAGCTAGGGTTAGAGTTAAGGTTAGGGTTAGGAGCTAGGGTTAGAGTTAAGGTTAGGGTTAGGAGCTAGGGTTAGAGTTAAGGTTAGGGTTAGGAGCTAGGGTTAGAGTTAAGGTTAGGGTTAGGAGCTAGGGTTAGAGTTAAGGTTAGGGTTAGGAGCTAGGGTTAGAGTTAAGGTTAGGGTTAGGAGCTAGGGTTAGAGTTAAGGTTAGGGTTAGGAGCTAGGGTTAGAGTTAAAGTTAGGGTTAGGAGCTAGGGTTAGAGTTAAGGTTAGGGTTAGGAGCTAGGGTTAGAGTTAAGGTTAGGGTTAGGAGCTAGGGTTAGAGTTAAGGTTAGGGTTAGGAGCTAGGGTTAGAGTTAAGGTTAGGGTTAGGTGCTAGGGTTAGAGTTAAGGTTAGGGTTAGGAGCTAGGGTTAGAGTTAAGGTTAGGGTTAGGAGCTAGGGTTAGAGTTAAGGTTAGGGTTAGGAGCTAGGGTTAGAGTTAAGGTTAGGGTTAGGAGCTAGGGTTAGAGTTAAGGTTAGGGTTAGGAGCTAGGGTTAGAGTTAAGGTTAGGGTTAGGAGCTAGGGTTAGAGTTAAGGTTAGGGTTAGGAGCTAGGGTTAGAGTTAAGGTTAGGGTTAGGAGCTAGGGTTAGAGTTAAGGTTAGGGTTAGGAGCTAGGGTTAGTTTTAAGGTTAGGGTTAGGAGCTAGGGTTAGAGTTAAGGTTATGTTTTAAGGTTAGGAGCTAGGGTTAGAGTTAAGGTTAGGGTTAGGAGCTAGGGTTAGAGTTAAGGTTAGAGTTAAGGTTAGGGTTAGGAGCTAGGGTTAGAGTTAAGGTTATGTTTTAAGGTTAGGGTTGGGAGCTAGGGTTAGAGTTAAGGTTAGGGTTAGGAGCTAGGGTTAGAGTTAAGGTTAGGGTTAGGAGCTAGGGTTAGAGTTAAGGTTATGTTTTAAGGTTAGGGTTAGGAGCTAGGGTTAGAGTTAAGGTTAGGGTTAGGAGCTAGGGTTAGTTTTAAGGTTAGGGTTAGGAGCTAGGGTTAGAGTTAAGGTTAGGGTTAGGAGCTAGGGTTAGAGTTAAGGTTAGAGTTAGGGTTAGGGTTAGGAGCTAGGGTTAGAGTTAAGGTTAGAGTTAGGGTTAGGGTTAGGAGCTAGGGTTAGAGTTAAGGTTAGGGTTAGGAGCTAGGGTTAGTTTTAAGGTTAGGGTTAGGAGCTAGGGTTAGAGTTAAGGTTAGGGTTAGGAGCTAGGGTTAGTTTTAAGGTTAGGGTTAGGAGCTAGGGTTAGAGTTAAGGTTAGGGTTAGGAGCTAGGGTTAAGTTAAGGTTAGAGTTAGGGTTAGGGTTAGGAGCTAGGGTTAGAGTTAAGGTTAGAGTTAGGGTTAGGGTTAGGAGCTAGGGTTAGAGTTAAGGTTAGGGTTAGGAGCTAGGGTTAGAGTTAAGGTTAGGGTTAGGAGCTAGGGTTAGAGTTAAGGTTAGGGTTAGGAGCTAGGGTTAGAGTTAAGGTTAGGGTTAGGAGCTAGGGTTAGAGTTAAGGTTATGTTTTAGGGTTAGGAGCTAGGGTTAGAGTTAAGGTTAGGGTTAGGAGCTAGGGTTAGAGTTAAGGGTAGGGTTAGGAGCTAGGGTTAAGTTAAGGTTATGTTTTAAGGTTAGGGTTAGGAGCTAGGGTTCGAGTTAAGGTTAGGGTTAGGAGCTAGGGTTAGAGTTAAGGTTAGGGTTAGGAGCTAGGGTTAGAGTTAAGGTTAGGGTTAGGAGCTAGGGTTAGAGTTAAGGTTAGGGTTAGGAGCTAGGGTTAGAGTTAAGGTTAGGGTTAGGAGCTAGGGTTAGAGTTAAGGTTAGGGTTAGGAGCTAGGGTTAGAGTTAGGGTTAGGGTTAGGAGCTAGGGTTAGAGTTAAGGTTAGGGTTAGAAGCTAGGGTTAAGTTAAGGTTATGTTTTAAGGTTAGGGTTAGGAGCTAGGGTTAGAGTTAAGGTTAGGGTTAGGAGCTAGGATTAGAGTTAAGGTTAGGGTTAGGAGCTAGGGTTAGAGTTAAGGTTAGGAGCTAGGGTTAGAGTTAAGGTTAGGGTTAGGAGCTAGGGTTAGAGTTAAGGTTAGGGTTAGGAGCTAGGGTTAGAGTTAAGGTTAGGGTTAGGAGCTAGGGTTAGAGTTAAGGTTAGGGTTAGGAGCTAGGGTTAGAGTTAAGGTTAGGGTTAGGAGCTAGGGTTAGAGTTAAGGTTATGTTTTAGGGTTAGGGTTAGGAGCTAGGGTTAGGAGCTAGGGTTAGGAGCTAGGGTTAGATTTAAGGTGAGGGCTAGGAGCTAGGGTTAGAGTTAAGGTTAGGGTTAGGAGCTAGGGTTAGAGTTAAGGTTAGGGTTAGGAGCTAGGGTTAAGTTAAGGTTAGAGTTAGGGTTAGGGTTAGGAGCTAGGGTTAAGTTAAGGTTATGTTTTAAGGTTAGGGTTAGGAGCTAGGGTTAAGTTAAGGTTATGTTTTAAGGTTAGGGTTAGGAGCTAGGGTTAGAGTTAAGGTTAGGGTTAGGAGCTAGGGTTAGAGTTAATGTTATGTTTTAAGGTTAGGGTTAGGAGCTTGGGTTAGAGTTAAGGTTAGGGTTAGGAGCTATGGTTAAGTTAAGGTTATGTTTTAAGGTTAGGGTTAGGAGCTAGGGTTAGAGTTAAGGTTATGTTTTAGGGTTAGGGTTTGGAGCTAGGGTTAGAGTTAAGGTTAGGGTTAGGAGCTAGGGTTAGAGTTAAGGTTAGGGTTAGGGTTAAGGTTAGGGTTAGGAGCTAGGGTTAGAGTTAAGGTTAGGGTTAGGGTTAAGGTTAGGGTTAGGAGCTAGGGTTAGAGTTAAGGTTATGTTTTAAGGTTAGGGTTAGGAGCTAGGGTTAGAGTTAAGGTTATGTTTTAAGGTTAGGGTTAGGAGCTAGGGTTAAGTTAAGGTTATGTTTTAAGGTTAGGGTTAGGGTTAGGGTTAGGAGCTAGGGTTAGAGGGTTAGGGTTAGAGTTAAGGTTAGGGTTAGGAGCTAGGGTTAGAGTTAAGGTTAGGGTTAGGAGCTAGGGTTAGAGTTAAGGTTAGGGTTAGGAGCTAGGGTTAGAGTTAAGGTTAGGGTTAGGAGCTAGGGTTAGAGTTAAGGTTAGGGTTAGGAGCTAGGGTTAGAGTTAAGGTTAGGGTTAGGAGCTAGGGTTAGAGTTAAGGTTAGGGTTAGGAGCTAGGGTTAGAGTTAAGGTTAGGGTTAGGAGCTAGGGTTAGAGTTAAGGTTAGGGTTAGGAGCTAGGGTTAGAGTTAAGGTTAGGGTTAGGAGCTAGGGTTAGAGTTAAAGTTAGGGTTAGGAGCTAGGGTTAGAGTTAAGGTT
This sequence comes from Oncorhynchus clarkii lewisi, assembly GCF_045791955.1. Classification (NCBI taxonomy): domain Eukaryota; kingdom Metazoa; phylum Chordata; class Actinopteri; order Salmoniformes; family Salmonidae; genus Oncorhynchus; species Oncorhynchus clarkii. The sequence continues at coordinate 42,796 of NW_027258498.1, forward strand.
AGGGTTAGGAGCTAGGGTTAGAGTTAAGGTTAGGGTTAGGAGCTAGGGTTAGAGTTAAGGTTAGGGTTAGGAGCTAGGGTTAGAGTTAAGGTTAGGGTTAGGAGCTAGGGTTAGAGTTAAGGTTAGGGTTAGGAGCTAGGGTTAGAGTTAAGGTTAGGGTTAGGAGCTAGGGTTAGAGTTAAGGTTAGGGTTAGGAGCTAGGGTTAGAGTTAAGGTTAGGGTTAGGAGCTAGGGTTAGAGTTAAGGTTAGGGTTAGGAGCTAGGGTTAGAGTTAAGGTTAGGGTTAGGAGCTAGGGTTAGAGTTAAGGTTAGGGTTAGGAGCTAGGGTTAGAGTTAAGGTTAGGGTTAGGAGCTAGGGTTAGAGTTAAGGTTAGGGTTAGGAGCTAGGGTTAGTTTTAAGGTTAGGGTTAGGAGCTAGGGTTAGAGTTAAGGTTATGTTTTAAGGTTAGGAGCTAGGGTTAGAGTTAAGGTTAGGGTTAGGAGCTAGGGTTAGAGTTAAGGTTAGAGTTAAGGTTAGGGTTAGGAGCTAGGGTTAGAGTTAAGGTTATGTTTTAAGGTTAGGGTTGGGAGCTAGGGTTAGAGTTAAGGTTAGGGTTAGGAGCTAGGGTTAGAGTTAAGGTTAGGGTTAGGAGCTAGGGTTAGAGTTAAGGTTATGTTTTAAGGTTAGGGTTAGGAGCTAGGGTTAGAGTTAAGGTTAGGGTTAGGAGCTAGGGTTAGTTTTAAGGTTAGGGTTAGGAGCTAGGGTTAGAGTTAAGGTTAGGGTTAGGAGCTAGGGTTAGAGTTAAGGTTAGAGTTAGGGTTAGGGTTAGGAGCTAGGGTTAGAGTTAAGGTTAGAGTTAGGGTTAGGGTTAGGAGCTAGGGTTAGAGTTAAGGTTAGGGTTAGGAGCTAGGGTTAGTTTTAAGGTTAGGGTTAGGAGCTAGGGTTAGAGTTAAGGTTAGGGTTAGGAGCTAGGGTTAGTTTTAAGGTTAGGGTTAGGAGCTAGGGTTAGAGTTAAGGTTAGGGTTAGGAGCTAGGGTTAAGTTAAGGTTAGAGTTAGGGTTAGGGTTAGGAGCTAGGGTTAGAGTTAAGGTTAGAGTTAGGGTTAGGGTTAGGAGCTAGGGTTAGAGTTAAGGTTAGGGTTAGGAGCTAGGGTTAGAGTTAAGGTTGGGGTTAGGAGCTAGGGTTAGAGTTAAGGTTAGGGTTAGGAGCTAGGGTTAGAGTTAAGGTTAGGGTTAGGAGCTAGGGTTAGAGTTAAGGTTATGTTTTAGGGTTAGGAGCTAGGGTTAGAGTTAAGGTTAGGGTTAGGAGCTAGGGTTAGAGTTAAGGGTAGGGTTAGGAGCTAGGGTTAAGTTAAGGTTATGTTTTAAGGTTAGGGTTAGGAGCTAGGGTTCGAGTTAAGGTTAGGGTTAGGAGCTAGGGTTAGAGTTAAGGTTAGGGTTAGGAGCTAGGGTTAGAGTTAAGGTTAGGGTTAGGAGCTAGGGTTAGAGTTAAGGTTAGGGTTAGGAGCTAGGGTTAGAGTTAAGGTTAGGGTTAGGAGCTAGGGTTAGAGTTAAGGTTAGGGTTAGGAGCTAGGGTTAGAGTTAGGGTTAGGGTTAGGAGCTAGGGTTAGAGTTAAGGTTAGGGTTAGAAGCTAGGGTTAAGTTAAGGTTATGTTTTAAGGTTAGGGTTAGGAGCTAGGGTTAGAGTTAAGGTTAGGGTTAGGAGCTAGGATTAGAGTTAAGGTTAGGGTTAGGAGCTAGGGTTAGAGTTAAGGTTAGGAGCTAGGGTTAGAGTTAAGGTTAGGGTTAGGAGCTAGGGTTAGAGTTAAGGTTAGGGTTAGGAGCTAGGGTTAGAGTTAAGGTTAGGGTTAGGAGCTAGGGTTAGAGTTAAGGTTAGGGTTAGGAGCTAGGGTTAGAGTTAAGGTTAGGGTTAGGAGCTAGGGTTAGAGTTAAGGTTAGGGTTAGGAGCTAGGGTTAGAGTTAAGGTTAGGGTTAGGAGCTAGGGTTAGAGTTAAGGTTAGGGTTAGGAGCTAGGGTTAAGTTAAGGTTATGTTTTAAGGTTATTGTTAGGAGCTAGGGTTAGAGTTAAGGTTAGGGTTAGGAGCTAGGGTTAGAGTTAAGGTTAGGGTTAGGAGCTAGGGTTAGAGTTAAGGTTAGGGTTAGGAGCTAGGGTTAGAGTTAAGGTTAGGGTTAGGAGCTAGGGTTAGAGTTAAGGTTAGGGTTAGGAGCTAGGGTTAGAGTTAAGGTTAGGGTTAGGAGCTAGGGTTAGAGTTAAGGTTAGGGTTAGGAGCTAGGGTTAGAGTTAAGGTTAGGAGCTAGGGTTAGAGTTAAGGTTAGGGTTAGGAGCTAGGGTTAGAGTTAAGGTTAGGGTTAGGAGCTAGGGTTAGAGTTAAGGTTAGGAGCTAGGGTTAGAGTTAAGGTTAGGGTTAGGAGCTAGGGTTAGAGTTAAGGTTAGGGTTAGGAGCTAGGGTTAGAGTTAAGGTTAGGGTTAGGAGCTAGGGTTAGAGTTAAGGTTAGGGTTAGGAGCTAGGGTTAGAGTTAAGGTTAGGGTTAGGGTTAGGAGCTAGGGTTAGAGTTAAGGTTAGGGTTAGGAGCTAGGGTTAGAGTTAAGGTTAGGGTTAGGAGCTAGGGTTAGAGTTAAGGTTATGTTTTAAGGTTAGGAGCTAGGGTTAGAGTTAAGGTTAGGGTTAGGAGCTAGGGTTAGAGTTAAGGTTATGTTTTAGGGTTAGGGTTAGGAGCTAGGGTTAGAGTTAAGGTTAGGATTAGGAGCTAGGGTTAGAGTTAAGGTTATGTTTTAGGGTTAGGGTTAGGAGCTAGGGTTAGAGTTAAGGTTAGGGTTAGGAGCTAGGGTTAGAGTTAAGGTTATGTTTTAGGGTTAGGGTTAGGAGCTAGGGTTAGTTTTAAGGTTAGGGTTAGGAGCTAGGGTTAGAGTTAAGGTTAGGGTTAGGAGCTAGGGTTAGAGTTAAGGTTAGGGTTAGGAGCTAGGGTTAGAGTTAAGGTTAGGGTTAGGAGCTAGGGTTAGAGTTAAGGTTAGGGTTAGGAGCTAGGGTTAGAGTTAAGGTTAGGGTTAGGAGCTAGGGTTAGAGTTAAGGTTAGGGTTAGGAGCTAGGGTTAGAGTTAAGGTTAGGGTTAGGGTTAGGGTTAGGGTTAGAGTTAAGGTTAGGGTTAGAAGCTAGGGTTAAGTTAAGGTTATGTTTTAAGGTTAGGGTTAGGAGCTAGGGTTAGAGTTAAGGTTAGGGTTAGGAGCTAGGGTTAGAGTTAAGGTTAGGGTTAGGAGCTAGGGTTAGAGTTAAGGTTAGGGTTAGGAGCTAGGGTTAGAGTTAAGGTTAGGGTTAGGAGCTAGGGTTAGAGTTAAGGTTAGGGTTAGGAGCTAGGGTTAGAGTTAAGGTTAGGGTTAGGAGCTAGGGTTAGAGTTAAGGTTAGGGTTAGGAGCTAGGGTTAGAGTTAAGGTTAGGGTTAGGAGCTAGGGTTAGAGTTAAGGTTAGGGTTAGGAGCTAGGGTTAGAGTTAAGGTTAGGGTTAGGAGCTAGGGTTAAGTTAAGGTTATGTTTTAAGGTTATTGTTAGGAGCTAGGGTTAGAGTTAAGGTTAGGGTTAGGAGCTAGGGTTAGAGTTAAGGTTAGGGTTAGGAGCTAGGGTTAGAGTTAAGGTTAGGGTTAGGAGCTAGGGTTAGAGTTAAGGTTAGGGTTAGGAGCTAGGGTTAGAGTTAAGGTTAGGGTTAGGAGCTAGGGTTAGAGTTAAGGTTAGGGTTAGGAGCTAGGGTTAGAGTTAAGGTTAGGAGCTAGGGTTAGAGTTAAGGTTAGGGTTAGGAGCTAGGGTTAGAGTTAAGGTTAGGGTTAGGAGCTAGGGTTAGAGTTAAGGTTAGGGTTAGGAGCTAGGGTTAGAGTTAAGGTTAGGGTTAGGAGCTAGGGTTAGAGTTAAGGTTAGGGTTAGGAGCTAGGGTTAGAGTTAAGGTTAGGGTTAGGAGCTAGGGTTAGAGTTAAGGTTAGGGTTAGGAGCTAGGGTTAGAGTTAAGGTTAGGGTTAGGGTTAGGGTTAGGGTTAGGGTTAGAGTTAAGGTTAGGGTTAGAAGCTAGGGTTAAGTTAAGGTTATGTTTTAAGGTTAGGGTTAGGAGCTAGGGTTAGAGTTAAGGTTAGGGTTAGGAGCTAGGGTTAGAGTTAAGGTTAGGAGCTAGGGTTAGAGTTAAGGTTAGGGTTAGGAGCTAGGGTTAGAGTTAAGGTTAGGGTTAGGAGCTAGGGTTAGAGTTAAGGTTAGGGTTAGGAGCTAGGGTTAGAGTTAAGGTTAGGGTTAGGAGCTAGGGTTAGAGTTAAGGTTAGGGTTAGGAGCTAGGGTTAAGTTAAGGTTATGTTTTAAGGTTATTGTTAGGAGCTAGGGTTAGAGTTAAGGTTAGGGTTAGGAGCTAGGGTTAGAGTTAAGGTTAGGGTTAGGAGCTAGGGTTAGAGTTAAGGTTAGGGTTAGGAGCTAGGGTTAGAGTTAAGGTTAGGGTTAGGAGCTAGGGTTAGAGTTAAGGTTAGGGTTAGGAGCTAGGGTTAGAGTTAAGGTTAGGGTTAGGAGCTAGGGTTAGTTTTAAGGTTAGGGTTAGGAGCTAGGGTTAGAGTTAAGGTTAGGGTTAGGAGCTAGGGTTAGAGTTAAGGTTAGGGTTAGGAGCTAGGGTTAGAGTTAAGGTTAGGGTTAGGAGCTAGGGTTAGAGTTAAGGTTAGGGTTAGGGTTAGGAGCTAGGGTTAGAGTTAAGGTTAGGGTTAGGAGCTAGGGTTAGAGTTAAGGTTAGGGTTAGGAGCTAGGGTTAGAGTTAAGGTTAGGGTTAGGGTTAGGGTTAGGGTTAGAGTTAAGGTTAGGGTTAGAAGCTAGGGTTAAGTTAAGGTTATGTTTTAAGGTTAGGGTTAGGAGCTAGGGTTAGAGTTAAGGTTAGGGTTAGGAGCTAGGGTTAGAGTTAAGGTTAGGGTTAGGAGCTAGGGTTAGAGTTAAGGTTAGGGTTAGGAGCTAGGGTTAGAGTTAAGGTTAGGGTTAGGAGCTAGGGTTAGAGTTAAGGTTAGGGTTAGGAGCTAGGGTTAGAGTTAAGGTTAGGGTTAGGAGCTAGGGTTAGAGTTAAGGTTAGGGTTAGGAGCTAGGGTTAGAGTTAAGGTTAGGGTTAGGAGCTAGGGTTAGAGTTAAGGTTAGGGTTAGGAGCTAGGGTTAGAGTTAAGGTTAGGGTTAGGAGCTAGGGTTAGAGTTAAGGTTAGGGTTAGGAGCTAGGGTTAAGTTAAGGTTATGTTTTAAGGTTATTGTTAGGAGCTAGGGTTAGAGTTAAGGTTAGGGTTAGGAGCTAGGGTTAGAGTTAAGGTTAGGGTTAGGAGCTAGGGTTAGAGTTAAGGTTAGGGTTAGGAGCTAGGGTTAGAGTTAAGGTTAGGGTTAGGAGCTAGGGTTAGAGTTAAGGTTAGGGTTAGGAGCTAGGGTTAGAGTTAAGGTTAGGGTTAGGAGCTAGGGTTAGAGTTAAGGTTAGGGTTAGGAGCTAGGGTTAGAGTTAAGGTTAGGGTTAGGAGCTAGGGTTAGAGTTAAGGTTAGGGTTAGGAGCTAGGGTTAGAGTTAAGGTTAGGGTTAGGGTTAGGGTTAGGGTTAGGGTTAGAGTTAAGGTTAGGGTTAGAAGCTAGGGTTAAGTTAAGGTTATGTTTTAAGGTTAGGGTTAGGAGCTAGGGTTAGAGTTAAGGTTAGGGTTAGGAGCTAGGGTTAGAGTTAAGGTTAGGGTTAGGAGCTAGGGTTAGAGTTAAGGTTAGGGTTAGGAGCTAGGGTTAGAGTTAAGGTTAGGGTTAGGAGCTAGGGTTAGAGTTAAGGTTAGGGTTAGGAGCTAGGGTTAGAGTTAAGGTTAGGGTTAGGAGCTAGGGTTAGAGTTAAGGTTAGGGTTAGGAGCTAGGGTTAGAGTTAAGGTTAGGGTTAGGAGCTAGGGTTAGAGTTAAGGTTAGGGTTAGGAGCTAGGGTTAGAGTTAAGGTTAGGGTTAGGAGCTAGGGTTAGAGTTAAGGTTAGGGTTAGGAGCTAGGGTTAAGTTAAGGTTATGTTTTAAGGTTATTGTTAGGAGCTAGGGTTAGAGTTAAGGTTAGGGTTAGGAGCTAGGGTTAGAGTTAAGGTTAGGGTTAGGAGCTAGGGTTAGAGTTAAGGTTAGGGTTAGGAGCTAGGGTTAGAGTTAAGGTTAGGGTTAGGAGCTAGGGTTAGAGTTAAGGTTAGGGTTAGGAGCTAGGGTTAGAGTTAAGGTTAGGGTTAGGAGCTAGGGTTAGAGTTAAGGTTAGGGTTAGGAGCTAGGGTTAGAGTTAAGGTTAGGAGCTAGGGTTAGAGTTAAGGTTAGGGTTAGGAGCTAGGATTAGAGTTAAGGTTAGGGTTAGGAGCTAGGGTTAGAGTTAAGGTTAGGGTTAGGAGCTAGGGTTAGAGTTAAGGTTAGGGTTAGGAGCTAGGGTTAGAGTTAAGGTTAGGGTTAGGAGCTAGGGTTAGAGTTAAGGTTAGGGTTAGGAGCTAGGGTTAGAGTTAAGGTTAGGGTTAGGAGCTAGGGTTAGAGTTAAGGTTAGGGTTAGGGTTAGGAGCTAGGGTTAGAGTTAAGGTTAGGGTTAGGAGCTAGGGTTAGAGTTAAGGTTAGGGTTAGGAGCTAGGGTTAGAGTTAAGGTTATGTTTTAAGGTTAGGAGCTAGGGTTAGAGTTAAGGTTAGGGTTAGGAGCTAGGGTTAGAGTTAAGGTTATGTTTTAGGGTTAGGGTTAGGAGCTAGGGTTAGAGTTAAGGTTAGGATTAGGAGCTAGGGTTAGAGTTAAGGTTATGTTTTAGGGTTAGGGTTAGGAGCTAGGGTTAGAGTTAAGGTTAGGGTTAGGAGCTAGGGTTAGAGTTAAGGTTATGTTTTAGGGTTAGGGTTAGGAGCTAGGGTTAGAGTTAAGGTTAGGGTTAGGAGCTAGGGTTAGAGTTAAGGTTAGGGTTAGGAGCTAGGGTTAGTTTTAAGGTTATGTTTTAGGGTTAGGGTTAGGAGCTAGGGTTAGGAGCTAGGGTTAGGAGCTAGGGTTAGATTTAAGGTGAGGGCTAGGAGCTAGGGTTAGAGTTAAGGTTAGGGTTAGGAGCTAGGGTTAGAGTTAAGGTTAGGGTTAGGAGCTAGGGTTAAGTTAAGGTTAGAGTTAGGGTTAGGGTTAGGAGCTAGGGTTAAGTTAAGGTTATGTTTTAAGGTTAGGGTTAGGAGCTAGGGTTAAGTTAAGGTTATGTTTTAAGGTTAGGGTTAGGAGCTAGGGTTAAAGTTAAGGTTAGGGTTAGGAGCTAGGGTTAGAGTTAATGTTATGTTTTAAGGTTAGGGTTAGGAGCTTGGGTTAGAGTTAAGGTTAGGGTTAGGAGCTATGGTTAAGTTAAGGTTATGTTTTAAGGTTAGGGTTAGGAGCTAGGGTTAGAGTTAAGGTTATGTTTTAGGGTTAGGGTTTGGAGCTAGGGTTAGAGTTAAGGTTAGGGTTAGGAGCTAGGGTTAGAGTTAAGGTTAGGGTTAGGGTTAGGGTTAAGGTTAGGGTTAGGAGCTAGGGTTAGAGTTAAGGTTAGGGTTAGGGTTAAGGTTAGGGTTAGGAGCTAGGGTTAGAGTTAAGGTTATGTTTTAAGGTTAGGGTTAGGAGCTAGGGTTAGAGTTAAGGTTATGTTTTAAGGTTAGGGTTAGGAGCTAGGGTTAAGTTAAGGTTATGTTTTAAGGTTAGGGTTAGGGTTAGGGTTAGGAGCTAGGGTTAGAGGGTTAGGGTTAGGGTTAGGGTTAGAGTTAAGGTTAGGGTTAGGAGCTAGGGTTAGAGTTAAGGTTAGGGTTAGGAGCTAGGGTTAGAGTTAAGGTTAGGGTTAGGAGCTAGGGTTAGAGTTAAGGTTAGGGTTAGGAGCTAGGGTTAGAGTTAAGGTTAGGGTTAGGAGCTAGGGTTAGAGTTAAGGTTAGGGTTAGGAGCTAGGGTTAGAGTTAAGGTTAGGGTTAGGAGCTAGGGTTAGAGTTAAGGTTAGGGTTAGGAGCTAGGGTTAGAGTTAAGGTTAGGGTTAGGAGCTAGGGTTAGAGTTAAAGTTAGGGTTAGGAGCTAGGGTTAGAGTTAAGGTTAGGGTTAGGAGCTAGGGTTAGAGTTAAGGTTAGGGTTAGGAGCTAGGGTTAGAGTTAAGGTTAGGGTTAGGAGCTAGGGTTAGAGTTAAGGTTAGGGTTAGGAGCTAGGGTTAGAGTTAAGGTTAGGGTTAGGAGCTAGGGTTAGAGTTAAGGTTAGGGTTAGGAGCTAGGGTTAGAGTTAAGGTTAGGGTTAGGAGCTAGGGTTAGAGTTAAGGTTAGGGTTAGGAGCTAGGGTTAGAGTTAAGGTTAGGGTTAGGAGCTAGGGTTAGAGTTAAGGTTAGGGTTAGGAGCTAGGGTTAGAGTTAAGGTTAGGGTTAGGAGCTAGGGTTAGAGTTAAGGTTAGGGTTAGGAGCTAGGGTTAGAGTTAAGGTTATGTTTTAAGGTTATTGTTAGGAGCTAGGGTTAGAGTTAAGGTTAGGGTTAGGAGCTAGGGTTAGAGTTAAGGTTAGGGTTAGGAGCTAGGGTTAGAGTTAAGGTTAGGGTTAGGAGCTAGGGTTAGAGTTAAGGTTAGGGTTAGGAGCTAGGGTTAGAGTTAAGGTTAGGGTTAGGAGCTAGGGTTAGAGTTAAGGTTAGGGTTAGGAGCTAGGGTTAGAGTTAAGGTTAGGAGCTAGGGTTAGAGTTAAGGTTAGGGTTAGGAGCTAGGGTTAGAGTTAAGGTTAGGGTTAGGAGCTAGGGTTAGAGTTAAGGTTAGGGTTAGGAGCTAGGGTTAGAGTTAAGGTTAGGGTTAGGAGCTAGGGTTAGAGTTAAGGTTAGGGTTAGGAGCTAGGGTTAGAGTTAAGGTTAGGGTTAGGAGCTAGGGTTAGAGTTAAGGTTAGGGTTAGGAGCTAGGGGGTTAGTTAGGGTTAGCTAGGGTTAGGGTTAGGGTTAGGGTTAGGGTTAGAGTTAAGGTTAGGGTTAGAAGCTAGGGTTAAGTTAAGGTTATGTTTTAAGGTTAGGGTTAGGAGCTAGGGTTAGAGTTAAGGTTAGGGTTAGGAGCTAGGGTTAGAGTTAAGGTTAGGAGCTAGGGTTAGAGTTAAGGTTAGGGTTAGGAGCTAGGGTTAGAGTTAAGGTTAGGGTTAGGAGCTAGGGTTAGAGTTAAGGTTAGGGTTAGGAGCTAGGGTTAGAGTTAAGGTTAGGGTTAGGAGCTAGGGTTAGAGTTAAGGTTAGGGTTAGGAGCTAGGGTTAAGTTAAGGTTATGTTTTAAGGTTATTGTTAGGAGCTAGGGTTAGAGTTAAGGTTAGGGTTAGGAGCTAGGGTTAGAGTTAAGGTTAGGGTTAGGAGCTAGGGTTAGAGTTAAGGTTAGGGTTAGGAGCTAGGGTTAGAGTTAAGGTTAGGGTTAGGAGCTAGGGTTAGAGTTAAGGTTAGGGTTAGGAGCTAGGGTTAGAGTTAAGGTTAGGGTTAGGAGCTAGGGTTAGTTTTAAGGTTAGGGTTAGGAGCTAGGGTTAGAGTTAAGGTTAGGGTTAGGAGCTAGGGTTAGAGTTAAGGTTAGGGTTAGGAGCTAGGGTTAGAGTTAAGGTTAGGGTTAGGAGCTAGGGTTAGAGTTAAGGTTATGGTTAGGGTTAGGAGCTAGGGTTAGAGTTAAGGTTAGGGTTAGGAGCTAGGGTTAGAGTTAAGGTTAGGGTTAGGAGCTAGGGTTAGAGTTAAGGTTAGGGTTAGGGTTAGGGTTAGAGTTAAGGTTAGGGTTAGAAGCTAGGGTTAAGTTAAGGTTATGTTTTAAGGTTAGGGTTAGGAGCTAGGGTTAGAGTTAAGGTTAGGGTTAGGAGCTAGGGTTAGAGTTAAGGTTAGGGTTAGGAGCTAGGGTTAGAGTTAAGGTTAGGGTTAGGAGCTAGGGTTAGAGTTAAGGTTAGGGTTAGGAGCTAGGGTTAGAGTTAAGGTTAGGGTTAGGAGCTAGGGTTAGAGTTAAGGTTAGGGTTAGGAGCTAGGGTTAGAGTTAAGGTTAGGGTTAGGAGCTAGGGTTAGAGTTAAGGTTAGGGTTAGGAGCTAGGGTTAGAGTTAAGGTTAGGGTTAGGAGCTAGGGTTAGAGTTAAGGTTAGGGTTAGGAGCTAGGGTTAGAGTTAAGGTTAGGGTTAGGAGCTAGGGTTAAGTTAAGGTTATGTTTTAAGGTTATTGTTAGGAGCTAGGGTTAGAGTTAAGGTTAGGGTTAGGAGCTAGGGTTAGAGTTAAGGTTAGGGTTAGGAGCTAGGGTTAGAGTTAAGGTTAGGGTTAGGAGCTAGGGTTAGAGTTAAGGTTAGGGTTAGGAGCTAGGGTTAGAGTTAAGGTTAGGGTTAGGAGCTAGGGTTAGAGTTAAGGTTAGGGTTAGGAGCTAGGGTTAGAGTTAAGGTTAGGGTTAGGAGCTAGGGTTAGAGTTAAGGTTAGGGTTAGGAGCTAGGGTTAGAGTTAAGGTTAGGGTTAGGAGCTAGGGTTAGAGTTAAGGTTAGGGTTAGGGTTAGGGTTAGGGTTAGAGTTAAGGTTAGGGTTAGAAGCTAGGGTTAAGTTAAGGTTATGTTTTAAGGTTAGGGTTAGGAGCTAGGGTTAGAGTTAAGGTTAGGGTTAGGAGCTAGGGTTAGAGTTAAGGTTAGGGTTAGGAGCTAGGGTTAGAGTTAAGGTTAGGGTTAGGAGCTAGGGTTAGAGTTAAGGTTAGGGTTAGGAGCTAGGGTTAGAGTTAAGGTTAGGGTTAGGAGCTAGGGTTAGAGTTAAGGTTAGGGTTAGGAGCTAGGGTTAGAGTTAAGGTTAGGGTTAGGAGCTAGGGTTAGAGTTAAGGTTAGGGTTAGGAGCTAGGGTTAGAGTTAAGGTTAGGGTTAGGAGCTAGGGTTAGAGTTAAGGTTAGGGTTAGGAGCTAGGGTTAGAGTTAAGGTTAGGGTTAGGAGCTAGGGTTAAGTTAAGGTTATGTTTTAAGGTTATTGTTAGGAGCTAGGGTTAGAGTTAAGGTTAGGGTTAGGAGCTAGGGTTAGAGTTAAGGTTAGGGTTAGGAGCTAGGGTTAGAGTTAAGGTTAGGGTTAGGAGCTAGGGTTAGAGTTAAGGTTAGGGTTAGGAGCTAGGGTTAGAGTTAAGGTTAGGGTTAGGAGCTAGGGTTAGAGTTAAGGTTAGGGTTAGGAGCTAGGGTTAGAGTTAAGGTTAGGGTTAGGAGCTAGGGTTAGAGTTAAGGTTAGGAGCTAGGGTTAGAGTTAAGGTTAGGGTTAGGAGCTAGGGTTAGAGTTAAGGTTAGGGTTAGGAGCTAGGGTTAGAGTTAAGGTTAGGGTTAGGAGCTAGGGTTAGAGTTAAGGTTAGGGTTAGGAGCTAGGGTTAGAGTTAAGGTTAGGGTTAGGGTTAGGAGCTAGGGTTAGAGTTAAGGTTAGGGTTAGGAGCTAGGGTTAGAGTTAAGGTTAGGGTTAGGAGCTAGGGTTAGAGTTAAGGTTATGTTTTAAGGTTAGGAGCTTGGGTTAGAGTTAAGGTTAGGGTTAGGAGCTAGGGTTAGAGTTAAGGTTATGTTTTAGGGTTAGGGTTAGGAGCTAGGGTTAGAGTTAAGGTTAGGATTAGGAGCTAGGGTTAGAGTTAAGGTTATGTTTTAGGGTTAGGGTTAGGAGCTAGGGTTAGAGTTAAGGTTAGGGTTAGGAGCTAGGGTTAGAGTTAAGGTTATGTTTTAGGGTTAGGGTTAGGAGCTAGGGTTAGAGTTAAGGTTAGGGTTAGGAGCTAGGGTTAGAGTTAAGGTTAGGGTTAGGAGCTAGGGTTAGTTTTAAGGTTATGTTTTAGGGTTAGGGTTAGGAGCTAGGGTTAGGAGCTAGGGTTAGGAGCTAGGGTTAGATTTAAGGTGAGGGCTAGGAGCTAGGGTTAGAGTTAGGGTTAGGGTTAGGAGCTAGGGTTAGAGTTAAGGTTAGGGTTAGGAGCTAGGGTTAAGTTAAGGTTAGAGTTAGGGTTAGGGTTAGGAGCTAGGGTTAAGTTAAGGTTATGTTTTAAGGTTAGGGTTAGGAGCTAGGGTTAAGTTAAGGTTATGTTTTAAGGTTAGGGTTAGGAGCTAGGGTTAGAGTTAAGGTTAGGGTTAGGAGCTAGGGTTAGAGTTAATGTTATGTTTTAAGGTTAGGGTTAGGAGCTTGGGTTAGAGTTAAGGTTAGGGTTAGGAGCTATGGTTAAGTTAAGGTTATGTTTTAAGGTTAGGGTTAGGAGCTAGGGTTAGAGTTAAGGTTATGTTTTAGGGTTAGGGTTTGGAGCTAGGGTTAGAGTTAAGGTTAGGGTTAGGAGCTAGGGTTAGAGTTAAGGTTAGGGTTAGGGTTAGGGTTAAGGTTAGGGTTAGGAGCTAGGGTTAGAGTTAAGGTTAGGGTTAGGGTTAAGGTTAGGGTTAGGAGCTAGGGTTAGAGTTAAGGTTATGTTTTAAGGTTAGGGTTAGGAGCTAGGGTTAGAGTTAAGGTTATGTTTTAAGGTTAGGGTTAGGAGCTAGGGTTAAGTTAAGGTTATGTTTTAAGGTTAGGGTTAGGGTTAGGGTTAGGAGCTAGGGTTAGAGGGTTAGGGTTAGGGTTAGGGTTAGAGTTAAGGTTAGGGTTAGGAGCTAGGGTTAGAGTTAAGGTTAGGGTTAGGAGCTAGGGTTAGAGTTAAGGTTAGGGTTAGGAGCTAGGGTTAGAGTTAAGGTTAGGGTTAGGAGCTAGGGTTAGAGTTAAGGTTAGGGTTAGGAGCTAGGGTTAGAGTTAAGGTTAGGGTTAGGAGCTAGGGTTAGAGTTAAGGTTAGGGTTAGGAGCTAGGGTTAGAGTTAAGGTTAGGGTTAGGAGCTAGGGTTAGAGTTAAGGTTAGGGTTAGGAGCTAGGGTTAGAGTTAAAGTTAGGGTTAGGAGCTAGGGTTAGAGTTAAGGTTAGGGTTAGGAGCTAGGGTTAGAGTTAAGGTTAGGGTTAGGAGCTAGGGTTAGAGTTAAGGTTAGGGTTAGGAGCTAGGGTTAGAGTTAAGGTTAGGGTTAGGTGCTAGGGTTAGAGTTAAGGTTAGGGTTAGGAGCTAGGGTTAGAGTTAAGGTTAGGGTTAGGAGCTAGGGTTAGAGTTAAGGTTAGGGTTAGGAGCTAGGGTTAGAGTTAAGGTTAGGGTTAGGAGCTAGGGTTAGAGTTAAGGTTAGGGTTAGGAGCTAGGGTTAGAGTTAAGGTTAGGGTTAGGAGCTAGGGTTAGAGTTAAGGTTAGGGTTAGGAGCTAGGGTTAGAGTTAAGGTTAGGGTTAGGAGCTAGGGTTAGAGTTAAGGTTAGGGTTAGGAGCTAGGGTTAGTTTTAAGGTTAGGGTTAGGAGCTAGGGTTAGAGTTAAGGTTATGTTTTAAGGTTAGGAGCTAGGGTTAGAGTTAAGGTTAGGGTTAGGAGCTAGGGTTAGAGTTAAGGTTAGAGTTAAGGTTAGGGTTAGGAGCTAGGGTTAGAGTTAAGGTTATGTTTTAAGGTTAGGGTTGGGAGCTAGGGTTAGAGTTAAGGTTAGGGTTAGGAGCTAGGGTTAGAGTTAAGGTTAGGGTTAGGAGCTAGGGTTAGAGTTAAGGTTATGTTTTAAGGTTAGGGTTAGGAGCTAGGGTTAGAGTTAAGGTTAGGGTTAGGAGCTAGGGTTAGTTTTAAGGTTAGGGTTAGGAGCTAGGGTTAGAGTTAAGGTTAGGGTTAGGAGCTAGGGTTAGAGTTAAGGTTAGAGTTAGGGTTAGGGTTAGGAGCTAGGGTTAGAGTTAAGGTTAGAGTTAGGGTTAGGGTTAGGAGCTAGGGTTAGAGTTAAGGTTAGGGTTAGGAGCTAGGGTTAGTTTTAAGGTTAGGGTTAGGAGCTAGGGTTAGAGTTAAGGTTAGGGTTAGGAGCTAGGGTTAGTTTTAAGGTTAGGGTTAGGAGCTAGGGTTAGAGTTAAGGTTAGGGTTAGGAGCTAGGGTTAAGTTAAGGTTAGAGTTAGGGTTAGGGTTAGGAGCTAGGGTTAGAGTTAAGGTTAGAGTTAGGGTTAGGGTTAGGAGCTAGGGTTAGAGTTAAGGTTAGGGTTAGGAGCTAGGGTTAGAGTTAAGGTTAGGGTTAGGAGCTAGGGTTAGAGTTAAGGTTAGGGTTAGGAGCTAGGGTTAGAGTTAAGGTTAGGGTTAGGAGCTAGGGTTAGAGTTAAGGTTATGTTTTAGGGTTAGGAGCTAGGGTTAGAGTTAAGGTTAGGGTTAGGAGCTAGGGTTAGAGTTAAGGGTAGGGTTAGGAGCTAGGGTTAAGTTAAGGTTATGTTTTAAGGTTAGGGTTAGGAGCTAGGGTTCGAGTTAAGGTTAGGGTTAGGAGCTAGGGTTAGAGTTAAGGTTAGGGTTAGGAGCTAGGGTTAGAGTTAAGGTTAGGGTTAGGAGCTAGGGTTAGAGTTAAGGTTAGGGTTAGGAGCTAGGGTTAGAGTTAAGGTTAGGGTTAGGAGCTAGGGTTAGAGTTAAGGTTAGGGTTAGGAGCTAGGGTTAGAGTTAGGGTTAGGGTTAGGAGCTAGGGTTAGAGTTAAGGTTAGGGTTAGAAGCTAGGGTTAAGTTAAGGTTATGTTTTAAGGTTAGGGTTAGGAGCTAGGGTTAGAGTTAAGGTTAGGGTTAGGAGCTAGGATTAGAGTTAAGGTTAGGGTTAGGAGCTAGGGTTAGAGTTAAGGTTAGGAGCTAGGGTTAGAGTTAAGGTTAGGGTTAGGAGCTAGGGTTAGAGTTAAGGTTAGGGTTAGGAGCTAGGGTTAGAGTTAAGGTTAGGGTTAGGAGCTAGGGTTAGAGTTAAGGTTAGGGTTAGGAGCTAGGGTTAGAGTTAAGGTTAGGGTTAGGAGCTAGGGTTAGAGTTAAGGTTATGTTTTAGGGTTAGGGTTAGGAGCTAGGGTTAGGAGCTAGGGTTAGGAGCTAGGGTTAGATTTAAGGTGAGGGCTAGGAGCTAGGGTTAGAGTTAAGGTTAGGGTTAGGAGCTAGGGTTAGAGTTAAGGTTATGTTTTAAGGTTAGGAGCTAGGGTTAGAGTTAAGGTTAGGGTTAGGAGCTAGGGTTAGAGTTAAGGTTAGAGTTAAGGTTAGGGTTAGGAGCTAGGGTTAGAGTTAAGGTTATGTTTTAAGGTTAGGGTTGGGAGCTAGGGTTAGAGTTAAGGTTAGGGTTAGGAGCTAGGGTTAGAGTTAAGGTTAGGGTTAGGAGCTAGGGTTAGAGTTAAGGTTATGTTTTAAGGTTAGGGTTAGGAGCTAGGGTTAGAGTTAAGGTTAGGGTTAGGAGCTAGGGTTAGTTTTAAGGTTAGGGTTAGGAGCTAGGGTTAGAGTTAAGGTTAGGGTTAGGAGCTAGGGTTAGAGTTAAGGTTAGAGTTAGGGTTAGGGTTAGGAGCTAGGGTTAGAGTTAAGGTTAGAGTTAGGGTTAGGGTTAGGAGCTAGGGTTAGAGTTAAGGTTAGGGTTAGGAGCTAGGGTTAGTTTTAAGGTTAGGGTTAGGAGCTAGGGTTAGAGTTAAGGTTAGGGTTAGGAGCTAGGGTTAGTTTTAAGGTTAGGGTTAGGAGCTAGGGTTAGAGTTAAGGTTAGGGTTAGGAGCTAGGGTTAAGTTAAGGTTAGAGTTAGGGTTAGGGTTAGGAGCTAGGGTTAGAGTTAAGGTTAGAGTTAGGGTTAGGGTTAGGAGCTAGGGTTAGAGTTAAGGTTAGGGTTAGGAGCTAGGGTTAGAGTTAAGGTTAGGGTTAGGAGCTAGGGTTAGAGTTAAGGTTAGGGTTAGGAGCTAGGGTTAGAGTTAAGGTTAGGGTTAGGAGCTAGGGTTAGAGTTAAGGTTATGTTTTAGGGTTAGGAGCTAGGGTTAGAGTTAAGGTTAGGGTTAGGAGCTAGGGTTAGAGTTAAGGGTAGGGTTAGGAGCTAGGGTTAAGTTAAGGTTATGTTTTAAGGTTAGGGTTAGGAGCTAGGGTTCGAGTTAAGGTTAGGGTTAGGAGCTAGGGTTAGAGTTAAGGTTAGGGTTAGGAGCTAGGGTTAGAGTTAAGGTTAGGGTTAGGAGCTAGGGTTAGAGTTAAGGTTAGGGTTAGGAGCTAGGGTTAGAGTTAAGGTTAGGGTTAGGAGCTAGGGTTAGAGTTAAGGTTAGGGTTAGGAGCTAGGGTTAGAGTTAGGGTTAGGGTTAGGAGCTAGGGTTAGAGTTAAGGTTAGGGTTAGAAGCTAGGGTTAAGTTAAGGTTATGTTTTAAGGTTAGGGTTAGGAGCTAGGGTTAGAGTTAAGGTTAGGGTTAGGAGCTAGGATTAGAGTTAAGGTTAGGGTTAGGAGCTAGGGTTAGAGTTAAGGTTAGGAGCTAGGGTTAGAGTTAAGGTTAGGGTTAGGAGCTAGGGTTAGAGTTAAGGTTAGGGTTAGGAGCTAGGGTTAGAGTTAAGGTTAGGGTTAGGAGCTAGGGTTAGAGTTAAGGTTAGGGTTAGGAGCTAGGGTTAGAGTTAAGGTTAGGGTTAGGAGCTAGGGTTAGAGTTAAGGTTATGTTTTAGGGTTAGGGTTAGGAGCTAGGGTTAGGAGCTAGGGTTAGGAGCTAGGGTTAGATTTAAGGTGAGGGCTAGGAGCTAGGGTTAGAGTTAAGGTTAGGGTTAGGAGCTAGGGTTAGAGTTAAGGTTAGGGTTAGGAGCTAGGGTTAAGTTAAGGTTAGAGTTAGGGTTAGGGTTAGGAGCTAGGGTTAAGTTAAGGTTATGTTTTAAGGTTAGGGTTAGGAGCTAGGGTTAAGTTAAGGTTATGTTTTAAGGTTAGGGTTAGGAGCTAGGGTTAGAGTTAAGGTTAGGGTTAGGAGCTAGGGTTAGAGTTAATGTTATGTTTTAAGGTTAGGGTTAGGAGCTTGGGTTAGAGTTAAGGTTAGGGTTAGGAGCTATGGTTAAGTTAAGGTTATGTTTTAAGGTTAGGGTTAGGAGCTAGGGTTAGAGTTAAGGTTATGTTTTAGGGTTAGGGTTTGGAGCTAGGGTTAGAGTTAAGGTTAGGGTTAGGAGCTAGGGTTAGAGTTAAGGTTAGGGTTAGGGTTAGGGTTAGGGTTAGGGTTAGGAGCTAGGGTTAGAGTTAAGGTTAGGGTTAGGGTTAAGGTTAGGGTTAGGAGCTAGGGTTAGAGTTAAGGTTATGTTTTAAGGTTAGGGTTAGGAGCTAGGGTTAGAGTTAAGGTTATGTTTTAAGGTTAGGGTTAGGAGCTAGGGTTAAGTTAAGGTTATGTTTTAAGGTTAGGGTTAGGGTTAGGGTTAGGAGCTAGGGTTAGAGGGTTAGGGTTAGGGTTAGGGTTAGAGTTAAGGTTAGGGTTAGGAGCTAGGGTTAGAGTTAAGGTTAGGGTTAGGAGCTAGGGTTAGAGTTAAGGTTAGGGTTAGGAGCTAGGGTTAGAGTTAAGGTTAGGGTTAGGAGCTAGGGTTAGAGTTAAGGTTAGGGTTAGGAGCTAGGGTTAGAGTTAAGGTTAGGGTTAGGAGCTAGGGTTAGAGTTAAGGTTAGGGTTAGGAGCTAGGGTTAGAGTTAAGGTTAGGGTTAGGAGCTAGGGTTAGAGTTAAGGTTAGGGTTAGGAGCTAGGGTTAGAGTTAAGGTTAGGGTTAGGAGCTAGGGTTAGAGTTAAAGTTAGGGTTAGGAGCTAGGGTTAGAGTTAAGGTTAGGGTTAGGAGCTAGGGTTAGAGTTAAGGTTAGGGTTAGGAGCTAGGGTTAGAGTTAAGGTTAGGGTTAGGAGCTAGGGTTAGAGTTAAGGTTAGGGTTAGGAGCTAGGGTTAGAGTTAAGGTTAGGGTTAGGAGCTAGGGTTAGAGTTAAGGTTAGGGTTAGGAGCTAGGGTTAGAGTTAAGGTTAGGGTTAGGAGCTAGGGTTAGAGTTAAGGTTAGGGTTAGGAGCTAGGGTTAGAGTTAAGGTTAGGGTTAGGAGCTAGGGTTAGAGTTAAGGTTAGGGTTAGGAGCTAGGGTTAGAGTTAAGGTTAGGGTTAGGAGCTAGGGTTAGAGTTAAGGTTAGGGTTAGGAGCTAGGGTTAGAGTTAAGGTTAGGGTTAGGAGCTAGGGTTAGTTTTAAGGTTAGGGTTAGGAGCTAGGGTTAGAGTTAAGGTTATGTTTTAAGGTTAGGAGCTAGGGTTAGAGTTAAGGTTAGGGTTAGGAGCTAGGGTTAGAGTTAAGGTTAGAGTTAAGGTTAGGGTTAGGAGCTAGGGTTAGAGTTAAGGTTATGTTTTAAGGTTAGGGTTGGGAGCTAGGGTTAGAGTTAAGGTTAGGGTTAGGAGCTAGGGTTAGAGTTAAGGTTAGGGTTAGGAGCTAGGGTTAGAGTTAAGGTTATGTTTTAAGGTTAGGGTTAGGAGCTAGGGTTAGAGTTAAGGTTAGGGTTAGGAGCTAGGGTTAGTTTTAAGGTTAGGGTTAGGAGCTAGGGTTAGAGTTAAGGTTAGGGTTAGGAGCTAGGGTTAGAGTTAAGGTTAGAGTTAGGGTTAGGGTTAGGAGCTAGGGTTAGAGTTAAGGTTAGAGTTAGGGTTAGGGTTAGGAGCTAGGGTTAGAGTTAAGGTTAGGGTTAGGAGCTAGGGTTAGTTTTAAGGTTAGGGTTAGGAGCTAGGGTTAGAGTTAAGGTTAGGGTTAGGAGCTAGGGTTAGTTTTAAGGTTAGGGTTAGGAGCTAGGGTTAGAGTTAAGGTTAGGGTTAGGAGCTAGGGTTAAGTTAAGGTTAGAGTTAGGGTTAGGGTTAGGAGCTAGGGTTAGAGTTAAGGTTAGAGTTAGGGTTAGGGTTAGGAGCTAGGGTTAGAGTTAAGGTTAGGGTTAGGAGCTAGGGTTAGAGTTAAGGTTAGGGTTAGGAGCTAGGGTTAGAGTTAAGGTTAGGGTTAGGAGCTAGGGTTAGAGTTAAGGTTAGGGTTAGGAGCTAGGGTTAGAGTTAAGGTTATGTTTTAGGGTTAGGAGCTAGGGTTAGAGTTAAGGTTAGGGTTAGGAGCTAGGGTTAGAGTTAAGGGTAGGGTTAGGAGCTAGGGTTAAGTTAAGGTTATGTTTTAAGGTTAGGGTTAGGAGCTAGGGTTCGAGTTAAGGTTAGGGTTAGGAGCTAGGGTTAGAGTTAAGGTTAGGGTTAGGAGCTAGGGTTAGAGTTAAGGTTAGGGTTAGGAGCTAGGGTTAGAGTTAAGGTTAGGGTTAGGAGCTAGGGTTAGAGTTAAGGTTAGGGTTAGGAGCTAGGGTTAGAGTTAAGGTTAGGGTTAGGAGCTAGGGTTAGAGTTAAGGTTAGGGTTAGGAGCTAGGGTTAGAGTTAAGGTTATGTTTTAGGGTTAGGAGCTAGGGTTAGAGTTAAGGTTAGGGTTAGGAGCTAGGGTTAGAGTTAAGGGTAGGGTTAGGAGCTAGGGTTAAGTTAAGGTTATGTTTTAAGGTTAGGGTTAGGAGCTAGGGTTCGAGTTAAGGTTAGGGTTAGGAGCTAGGGTTAGAGTTAAGGTTAGGGTTAGGAGCTAGGGTTAGAGTTAAGGTTAGGGTTAGGAGCTAGGGTTAGAGTTAAGGTTAGGGTTAGGAGCTAGGGTTAGAGTTAAGGTTAGGGTTAGGAGCTAGGGTTAGAGTTAAGGTTAGGGTTAGGAGCTAGGGTTAGAGTTAGGGTTAGGGTTAGGAGCTAGGGTTAGAGTTAAGGTTAGGGTTAGAAGCTAGGGTTAAGTTAAGGTTATGTTTTAAGGTTAGGGTTAGGAGCTAGGGTTAGAGTTAAGGTTAGGGTTAGGAGCTAGGATTAGAGTTAAGGTTAGGGTTAGGAGCTAGGGTTAGAGTTAAGGTTAGGAGCTAGGGTTAGAGTTAAGGTTAGGGTTAGGAGCTAGGGTTAGAGTTAAGGTTAGGGTTAGGAGCTAGGGTTAGAGTTAAGGTTAGGGTTAGGAGCTAGGGTTAGAGTTAAGGTTAGGGTTAGGAGCTAGGGTTAGAGTTAAGGTTAGGGTTAGGAGCTAGGGTTAGAGTTAAGGTTAGGGTTAGGAGCTAGGGTTAGAGTTAAGGTTAGGGTTAGGAGCTAGGGTTAGAGTTAAGGTTAGGGTTAGGAGCTAGGGTTAAGTTAAGGTTATGTTTTAAGGTTATTGTTAGGAGCTAGGGTTAGAGTTAAGGTTAGGGTTAGGAGCTAGGGTTAGAGTTAAGGTTAGGGTTAGGAGCTAGGGTTAGAGTTAAGGTTAGGGTTAGGAGCTAGGGTTAGAGTTAAGGTTAGGGTTAGGAGCTAGGGTTAGAGTTAAGGTTAGGGTTAGGAGCTAGGGTTAGAGTTAAGGTTAGGGTTAGGAGCTAGGGTTAGAGTTAAGGTTAGGGTTAGGAGCTAGGGTTAGAGTTAAGGTTAGGAGCTAGGGTTAGAGTTAAGGTTAGGGTTAGGAGCTAGGGTTAGAGTTAAGGTTAGGGTTAGGAGCTAGGGTTAGAGTTAAGGTTAGGAGCTAGGGTTAGAGTTAAGGTTAGGGTTAGGAGCTAGGGTTAGAGTTAAGGTTAGGGTTAGGAGCTAGGGTTAGAGTTAAGGTTAGGGTTAGGAGCTAGGGTTAGAGTTAAGGTTAGGGTTAGGAGCTAGGGTTAGAGTTAAGGTTAGGGTTAGGGTTAGGAGCTAGGGTTAGAGTTAAGGTTAGGGTTAGGAGCTAGGGTTAGAGTTAAGGTTAGGGTTAGGAGCTAGGGTTAGAGTTAAGGTTATGTTTTAAGGTTAGGAGCTAGGGTTAGAGTTAAGGTTAGGGTTAGGAGCTAGGGTTAGAGTTAAGGTTATGTTTTAGGGTTAGGGTTAGGAGCTAGGGTTAGAGTTAAGGTTAGGATTAGGAGCTAGGGTTAGAGTTAAGGTTATGTTTTAGGGTTAGGGTTAGGAGCTAGGGTTAGATTTAAGGTTAGGGTTAGGAGCTAGGGTTAGAGTTAAGGTTATGTTTTAGGGTTAGGGTTAGGAGATAGGGTTAGTTTTAAGGTTAGGGTTAGGAGCTAGGGTTAGAGTTAAGGTTAGGGTTAGGAGCTAGGGTTAGAGTTAAGGTTAGGGTTAGGAGCTAGGGTTAGAGTTAAGGTTAGGGTTAGGAGCTAGGGTTAGAGTTAAGGTTAGGGTTAGGGTTAGGAGCTAGGGTTAGAGTTAAGGTTAGGGTTAGGAGCTAGGGTTAGAGTTAAGGTTAGGGTTAGGAGCTAGGGTTAGAGTTAAGGTTAGGGTTAGGGTTAGGGTTAGTTAAGGTTAGGGTTAGAAGCTAGGGTTAAGTTAAGGTTATGTTTTAAGGTTAGGGTTAGGAGCTAGGGTTAGAGTTAAGGTTAGGGTTAGGAGCTAGGGTTAGAGTTAAGGTTAGGGTTAGGAGCTAGGGTTAGAGTTAAGGTTAGGGTTAGGAGCTAGGGTTAGAGTTAAGGTTAGGGTTAGGAGCTAGGGTTAGAGTTAAGGTTAGGGTTAGGAGCTAGGGTTAGAGTTAAGGTTAGGGTTAGGAGCTAGGGTTAGAGTTAAGGTTAGGGTTAGGAGCTAGGGTTAGAGTTAAGGTTAGGGTTAGGAGCTAGGGTTAGAGTTAAGGTTAGGGTTAGGAGCTAGGGTTAGAGTTAAGGTTAGGGTTAGGAGCTAGGGTTAGAGTTAAGGTTAGGGTTAGGAGCTAGGGTTAAGTTAAGGTTATGTTTTAAGGTTATTGTTAGGAGCTAGGGTTAGAGTTAAGGTTAGGGTTAGGAGCTAGGGTTAGAGTTAAGGTTAGGGTTAGGAGCTAGGGTTAGAGTTAAGGTTAGGGTTAGGAGCTAGGGTTAGAGTTAAGGTTAGGGTTAGGAGCTAGGGTTAGAGTTAAGGTTAGGGTTAGGAGCTAGGGTTAGAGTTAAGGTTAGGGTTAGGAGCTAGGGTTAGAGTTAAGGTTAGGAGCTAGGGTTAGAGTTAAGGTTAGGGTTAGGAGCTAGGGTTAGAGTTAAGGTTAGGGTTAGGAGCTAGGGTTAGAGTTAAGGTTAGGGTTAGGAGCTAGGGTTAGAGTTAAGGTTAGGGTTAGGAGCTAGGGTTAGAGTTAAGGTTAGGGTTAGGAGCTAGGGTTAGAGTTAAGGTTAGGGTTAGGAGCTAGGGTTAGAGTTAAGGTTAGGGTTAGGAGCTAGGGTTAGAGTTAAGGTTAGGGTTAGGGTTAGGGTTAGGGTTAGGGTTAGAGTTAAGGTTAGGGTTAGAAGCTAGGGTTAAGTTAAGGTTATGTTTTAAGGTTAGGGTTAGGAGCTAGGGTTAGAGTTAAGGTTAGGGTTAGGAGCTAGGGTTAGAGTTAAGGTTAGGAGCTAGGGTTAGAGTTAAGGTTAGGGTTAGGAGCTAGGGTTAGAGTTAAGGTTAGGGTTAGGAGCTAGGGTTAGAGTTAAGGTTAGGGTTAGGAGCTAGGGTTAGAGTTAAGGTTAGGGTTAGGAGCTAGGGTTAGAGTTAAGGTTAGGGTTAGGAGCTAGGGTTAAGTTAAGGTTATGTTTTAAGGTTATTGTTAGGAGCTAGGGTTAGAGTTAAGGTTAGGGTTAGGAGCTAGGGTTAGAGTTAAGGTTAGGGTTAGGAGCTAGGGTTAGAGTTAAGGTTAGGGTTAGGAGCTAGGGTTAGAGTTAAGGTTAGGGTTAGGAGCTAGGGTTAGAGTTAAGGTTAGGGTTAGGAGCTAGGGTTAGAGTTAAGGTTAGGGTTAGGAGCTAGGGTTAGTTTTAAGGTTAGGGTTAGGAGCTAGGGTTAGAGTTAAGGTTAGGGTTAGGAGCTAGGGTTAGAGTTAAGGTTAGGGTTAGGAGCTAGGGTTAGAGTTAAGGTTAGGGTTAGGAGCTAGGGTTAGAGTTAAGGTTAGGGTTAGGGTTAGGAGCTAGGGTTAGAGTTAAGGTTAGGGTTAGGAGCTAGGGTTAGAGTTAAGGTTAGGGTTAGGAGCTAGGGTTAGAGTTAAGGTTAGGGTTAGGAGCTAGGGTTAGAGTTAAGGTTAGGGTTAGGAGCTAGGGTTAGAGTTAAGGTTAGGGTTAGGAGCTAGGGTTAGAGTTAAGGTTAGGGTTAGGAGCTAGGGTTAGAGTTAAGGTTAGGGTTAGGAGCTAGGGTTAGAGTTAAGGTTAGGGTTAGGAGCTAGGGTTAGAGTTAAGGTTAGGGTTAGGAGCTAGGGTTAGAGTTAAGGTTAGGGTTAGGAGCTAGGGTTAGAGTTAAGGTTAGGGTTAGGAGCTAGGGTTAGAGTTAAGGTTAGGGTTAGGAGCTAGGGTTAAGTTAAGGTTATGTTTTAAGGTTATTGTTAGGAGCTAGGGTTAGAGTTAAGGTTAGGGTTAGGAGCTAGGGTTAGAGTTAAGGTTAGGGTTAGGAGCTAGGGTTAGAGTTAAGGTTAGGGTTAGGAGCTAGGGTTAGAGTTAAGGTTAGGGTTAGGAGCTAGGGTTAGAGTTAAGGTTAGGGTTAGGAGCTAGGGTTAGAGTTAAGGTTAGGGTTAGGAGCTAGGGTTAGAGTTAAGGTTAGGGTTAGGAGCTAGGGTTAGAGTTAAGGTTAGGGTTAGGAGCTAGGGTTAGAGTTAAGGTTAGGGTTAGGAGCTAGGGTTAGAGTTAAGGTTAGGGTTAGGGTTAGGGTTAGGGTTAGGGTTAGAGTTAAGGTTAGGGTTAGAAGCTAGGGTTAAGTTAAGGTTATGTTTTAAGGTTAGGGTTAGGAGCTAGGGTTAGAGTTAAGGTTAGGGTTAGGAGCTAGGGTTAGAGTTAAGGTTAGGGTTAGGAGCTAGGGTTAGAGTTAAGGTTAGGGTTAGGAGCTAGGGTTAGAGTTAAGGTTAGGGTTAGGAGCTAGGGTTAGAGTTAAGGTTAGGGTTAGGAGCTAGGGTTAGAGTTAAGGTTAGGGTTAGGAGCTAGGGTTAGAGTTAAGGTTAGGGTTAGGAGCTAGGGTTAGAGTTAAGGTTAGGGTTAGGAGCTAGGGTTAGAGTTAAGGTTAGGGTTAGGAGCTAGGGTTAGAGTTAAGGTTAGGGTTAGGAGCTAGGGTTAGAGTTAAGGTTAGGGTTAGGAGCTAGGGTTAAGTTAAGGTTATGTTTTAAGGTTATTGTTAGGAGCTAGGGTTAGAGTTAAGGTTAGGGTTAGGAGCTAGGGTTAGAGTTAAGGTTAGGGTTAGGAGCTAGGGTTAGAGTTAAGGTTAGGGTTAGGAGCTAGGGTTAGAGTTAAGGTTAGGGTTAGGAGCTAGGGTTAGAGTTAAGGTTAGGGTTAGGAGCTAGGGTTAGAGTTAAGGTTAGGGTTAGGAGCTAGGGTTAGAGTTAAGGTTAGGGTTAGGAGCTAGGGTTAGAGTTAAGGTTAGGAGCTAGGGTTAGAGTTAAGGTTAGGGTTAGGAGCTAGGATTAGAGTTAAGGTTAGGGTTAGGAGCTAGGGTTAGAGTTAAGGTTAGGGTTAGGAGCTAGGGTTAGAGTTAAGGTTAGGGTTAGGAGCTAGGGTTAGAGTTAAGGTTAGGGTTAGGAGCTAGGGTTAGAGTTAAGGTTAGGGTTAGGAGCTAGGGTTAGAGTTAAGGTTAGGGTTAGGAGCTAGGGTTAGAGTTAAGGTTAGGGTTAGGGTTAGGAGCTAGGGTTAGAGTTAAGGTTAGGGTTAGGAGCTAGGGTTAGAGTTAAGGTTAGGGTTAGGAGCTAGGGTTAGAGTTAAGGTTATGTTTTAAGGTTAGGAGCTAGGGTTAGAGTTAAGGTTAGGGTTAGGAGCTAGGGTTAGAGTTAAGGTTATGTTTTAGGGTTAGGGTTAGGAGCTAGGGTTAGAGTTAAGGTTAGGATTAGGAGCTAGGGTTAGAGTTAAGGTTATGTTTTAGGGTTAGGGTTAGGAGCTAGGGTTAGAGTTAAGGTTAGGGTTAGGAGCTAGGGTTAGAGTTAAGGTTATGTTTTAGGGTTAGGGTTAGGAGCTAGGGTTAGAGTTAAGGTTAGGGTTAGGAGCTAGGGTTAGAGTTAAGGTTAGGGTTAGGAGCTAGGGTTAGTTTTAAGGTTATGTTTTAGGGTTAGGGTTAGGAGCTAGGGTTAGGAGCTAGGGTTAGGAGCTAGGGTTAGATTTAAGGTGAGGGCTAGGAGCTAGGGTTAGAGTTAAGGTTAGGGTTAGGAGCTAGGGTTAGAGTTAAGGTTAGGGTTAGGAGCTAGGGTTAAGTTAAGGTTAGAGTTAGGGTTAGGGTTAGGAGCTAGGGTTAAGTTAAGGTTATGTTTTAAGGTTAGGGTTAGGAGCTAGGGTTAAGTTAAGGTTATGTTTTAAGGTTAGGGTTAGGAGCTAGGGTTAGAGTTAAGGTTAGGAGCTAGGGTTAGAGTTAATGTTATGTTTTAAGGTTAGGGTTAGGAGCTTGGGTTAGAGTTAAGGTTAGGGTTAGGAGCTATGGTTAAGTTAAGGTTATGTTTTAAGGTTAGGGTTAGGAGCTAGGGTTAGAGTTAAGGTTATGTTTTAGGGTTAGGGTTTGGAGCTAGGGTTAGAGTTAAGGTTAGGGTTAGGAGCTAGGGTTAGAGTTAAGGTTAGGGTTAGGGTTAGGGTTAAGGTTAGGGTTAGGAGCTAGGGTTAGAGTTAAGGTTAGGGTTAGGGTTAAGGTTAGGGTTAGGAGCTAGGGTTAGAGTTAAGGTTATGTTTTAAGGTTAGGGTTAGGAGCTAGGGTTAGAGTTAAGGTTATGTTTTAAGGTTAGGGTTAGGAGCTAGGGTTAAGTTAAGGTTATGTTTTAAGGTTAGGGTTAGGGTTAGGGTTAGGAGCTAGGGTTAGAGGGTTAGGGTTAGGGTTAGAGTTAAGGTTAGGGTTAGGAGCTAGGGTTAGAGTTAAGGTTAGGGTTAGGAGCTAGGGTTAGAGTTAAGGTTAGGGTTAGGAGCTAGGGTTAGAGTTAAGGTTAGGGTTAGGAGCTAGGGTTAGAGTTAAGGTTAGGGTTAGGAGCTAGGGTTAGAGTTAAGGTTAGGGTTAGGAGCTAGGGTTAGAGTTAAGGTTAGGGTTAGGAGCTAGGGTTAGAGTTAAGGTTAGGGTTAGGAGCTAGGGTTAGAGTTAAGGTTAGGGTTAGGAGCTAGGGTTAGAGTTAAAGTTAGGGTTAGGAGCTAGGGTTAGAGTTAAGGTTAGGGTTAGGAGCTAGGGTTAGAGTTAAGGTTAGGGTTAGGAGCTAGGGTTAGAGTTAAGGTTAGGGTTAGGAGCTAGGGTTAGAGTTAAGGTTAGGGTTAGGAGCTAGGGTTAGAGTTAAGGTTAGGGTTAGGAGCTAGGGTTAGAGTTAAGGTTAGGGTTAGGAGCTAGGGTTAGAGTTAAGGTTAGGGTTAGGAGCTAGGGTTAGAGTTAAGGTTAGGGTTAGGAGCTAGGGTTAGAGTTAAGGTTAGGGTTAGGAGCTAGGGTTAGAGTTAAGGTTAGGGTTAGGAGCTAGGGTTAGAGTTAAGGTTAGGGTTAGGAGCTAGGGTTAGAGTTAAGGTTAGGGTTAGGAGCTAGGGTTAGTTTTAAGGTTAGGGTTAGGAGCTAGGGTTAGAGTTAAGGTTATGTTTTAAGGTTAGGAGCTAGGGTTAGAGTTAAGGTTAGGGTTAGGAGCTAGGGTTAGAGTTAAGGTTAGAGTTAAGGTTAGGGTTAGGAGCTAGGGTTAGAGTTAAGGTTATGTTTTAAGGTTAGGGTTGGGAGCTAGGGTTAGAGTTAAGGTTAGGGTTAGGAGCTAGGGTTAGAGTTAAGGTTAGGGTTAGGAGCTAGGGTTAGAGTTAAGGTTATGTTTTAAGGTTAGGGTTAGGAGCTAGGGTTAGAGTTAAGGTTAGGGTTAGGAGCTAGGGTTAGTTTTAAGGTTAGGGTTAGGAGCTAGGGTTAGAGTTAAGGTTAGGGTTAGGAGCTAGGGTTAGAGTTAAGGTTAGAGTTAGGGTTAGGGTTAGGAGCTAGGGTTAGAGTTAAGGTTAGAGTTAGGGTTAGGGTTAGGAGCTAGGGTTAGAGTTAAGGTTAGGGTTAGGAGCTAGGGTTAGTTTTAAGGTTAGGGTTAGGAGCTAGGGTTAGAGTTAAGGTTAGGGTTAGGAGCTAGGGTTAGTTTTAAGGTTAGGGTTAGGAGCTAGGGTTAGAGTTAAGGTTAGGGTTAGGAGCTAGGGTTAAGTTAAGGTTAGAGTTAGGGTTAGGGTTAGGAGCTAGGGTTAGAGTTAAGGTTAGAGTTAGGGTTAGGGTTAGGAGCTAGGGTTAGAGTTAAGGTTAGGGTTAGGAGCTAGGGTTAGAGTTAAGGTTAGGGTTAGGAGCTAGGGTTAGAGTTAAGGTTAGGGTTAGGAGCTAGGGTTAGAGTTAAGGTTAGGGTTAGGAGCTAGGGTTAGAGTTAAGGTTATGTTTTAGGGTTAGGAGCTAGGGTTAGAGTTAAGGTTAGGGTTAGGAGCTAGGGTTAGAGTTAAGGGTAGGGTTAGGAGCTAGGGTTAAGTTAAGGTTATGTTTTAAGGTTAGGGTTAGGAGCTAGGGTTAGAGTTAAGGTTAGGGTTAGGAGCTAGGGTTAGAGTTAAGGTTAGGGTTAGGAGCTAGGGTTAGAGTTAAGGTTAGGGTTAGGAGCTAGGGTTAGAGTTAAGGTTAGGGTTAGGAGCTAGGGTTAGAGTTAAGGTTAGGGTTAGGAGCTAGGGTTAGAGTTAAGGTTAGGGTTAGGAGCTAGGGTTAGAGTTAGGGTTAGGGTTAGGAGCTAGGGTTAGAGTTAAGGTTAGGGTTAGAAGCTAGGGTTAAGTTAAGGTTATGTTTTAAGGTTAGGGTTAGGAGCTAGGGTTAGAGTTAAGGTTAGGGTTAGGAGCTAGGATTAGAGTTAAGGTTAGGGTTAGGAGCTAGGGTTAGAGTTAAGGTTAGGAGCTAGGGTTAGAGTTAAGGTTAGGGTTAGGAGCTAGGGTTAGAGTTAAGGTTAGGGTTAGGAGCTAGGGTTAGAGTTAAGGTTAGGGTTAGGAGCTAGGGTTAGAGTTAAGGTTAGGGTTAGGAGCTAGGGTTAGAGTTAAGGTTAGGGTTAGGAGCTAGGGTTAGAGTTAAGGTTAGGGTTAGGAGCTAGGGTTAGAGTTAAGGTTAGGGTTAGGAGCTAGGGTTAAGTTAAGGTTATGTTTTAAGGTTATTGTTAGGAGCTAGGGTTAGAGTTAAGGTTAGGGTTAGGAGCTAGGGTTAGAGTTAAGGTTAGGGTTAGGAGCTAGGGTTAGAGTTAAGGTTAGGGTTAGGAGCTAGGGTTAGAGTTAAGGTTAGGGTTAGGAGCTAGGGTTAGAGTTAAGGTTAGGGTTAGGAGCTAGGGTTAGAGTTAAGGTTAGGGTTAGGAGCTAGGGTTAGAGTTAAGGTTAGGGTTAGGAGCTAGGGTTAGAGTTAAGGTTAGGAGCTAGGGTTAGAGTTAAGGTTAGGGTTAGGAGCTAGGGTTAGAGTTAAGGTTAGGGTTAGGAGCTAGGGTTAGAGTTAAGGTTAGGAGCTAGGGTTAGAGTTAAGGTTAGGGTTAGGAGCTAGGGTTAGGAGCTAGGGTTAGGAGCTAGGGTTAGATTTAAGGTTAGGGCTAGGAGCTAGGGTTAGAGTTAAGGTTAGGGTTAGGAGCTAGGGTTAGAGTTAAGGTTAGGGTTAGGAGCTAGGGTTAGAGTTAAGTTTAGGGTTAGGAGCTAGGGTTAGAGTTAAGGTTAGGGTTAGGAGCTAGGGTTAGAGTTAAGGTTATGTTTTAGGGTTAGGGAAAATACAATTTTGAATTGTGTATCCCCACAAGGTTAGTTGTACGTGTGTGTGTGTGTGTGTGTGTGCGTGCGTGCGTGCGTGCGTGCGTGTGTTTAACTCCGACTGTGTATTTGACAGATGCAGTATCGGGAGCTGAAGTTCGATCCAGGACAGAGCCCCAGCAAACGAAAGAAGACCAACCCTGGCTAGACACACACACACACACACACACACACTGGACTCTGTCTCTGAGGGATTTTCAACTCCCCCATACTTTGTAAATAGGGTACGCAACTGTAAACATTGTAAAACAAATAGTATAGAATTTTTTTACATTATGAATATTTCAT
This sequence comes from Oncorhynchus clarkii lewisi, assembly GCF_045791955.1. Taxonomy (NCBI): domain Eukaryota; kingdom Metazoa; phylum Chordata; class Actinopteri; order Salmoniformes; family Salmonidae; genus Oncorhynchus; species Oncorhynchus clarkii. The sequence goes on from NW_027258498.1 coordinate 71,357, forward strand.
CATTACGATTAAGACTAGTGCTAGTTTTATTTAGTATGTTTTAGTTATTGTGGAAGTCACAGCACAAAGAGAAC
>NW_027258499.1:0-71253 GCF_045791955.1 Oncorhynchus clarkii lewisi
CTATATCTCACTCTCGGTTTCTCTATTTCTCTTTGTCTCTCGTTCCCTCCTCCAGGAAAAACTCATGTGAAGGATTGTGCCAGGTTGAAGACCAACCAGCCATATGACCTCTTTAACAAGTTCAAGGATTCCTTCTGTTACTGTCAGGCCCGTGTTCAGGCCTTCACCCTTAGCCAGAAGTCCAACTGAGTGAAACTTTAGTCTGCTCTTTTGGAAATGGAAAAATATTGTCCATTCTAGTGGTCCTCATTTCATCAATTTGTTGATAGAATTTACTTGTATAGAATCATTGTCTTCACTTCAACCCCTGACCTCCCTATTGCAGCAGTGTTGGGCCCTCTAGTGGTGTCTGTGTCAGGCTGTGGGAACTGCCTGCTCCTGCAGGTCACTCCCCCTACCTCCAGGGGCCTACAGCGCTCTCTGAATGAGGCTGTAACGTAACGAAATGTGGAAAAGGTCAAGGGGTCTGAATACTTTCCGAATGGAATATACCTAGAAAAGAAAGCAAGTTCTGAGAATGTGGTCAAACCCACTCACATTCCCTTTGAATATAACCTGGGAATGTCTTTTTAAAAAAAAAAAATACTTCACCTGGCAAGTCAGTTAAGAACAAATTCTTATTTACAATGACGGCCTGCCCCGCCCAAACCCGGACGACGCTGGGCCGGCTTAGGGTATTTAGATCACATCGATAAAAAGGACAGAATATCTTGCAGTTCACTGAACAGTGTCATGAAGTGTATGTTAAATAACTCGGGAGAGTGAGGAGAGGTGTGGCCATTCAACTTGTGAAATGCCACTTGGGTTAAATTCCCTACAAAAGGGATTGAACCCACATGGAGGCATGCAGGCATTTTACTAACAATCATTAGATACACATTTCAAGTCAACATAATATAGTAATATTTTTTTACCCCAGTAGGTGCTGTAATACATGTGGAATGACTTTCTTTTCAAATCAAATCAAATTTTATTTGTCACATACACATGGTTAGCAGATGTTAATGCGAGTGTAGCGAAATGCTTGTGCTTCTAGTTTCGACAATGCAGTAATAACAAGTAATCTAACTAACAATTCCAAAACTACTGTCTTGTACACAGTGTAAGGGGAAAAAGAATATGCACATAAGGATATATGAATGAGTGATGGTACAGAGCAGCATAGGCAAGATACAGTAGATGGTATCGAGTACAGTATGTACAAATGAGATGAGTATGTAAACAAAGTGGAATAGTTTAAAGTGGCTAGTGATACATGTATTACATAAGGATACAGTCGATGATATAGAGTACAGTATATACGTATGCATATGAGATTAATAATGTAGGGTAAGTAACATTATATAAGGTAGCATTGTTTAAAGTGGCTAGTGGCTAGTGATATATTTACATCATTTCCCAGACTTTCTTTTGCAGTTGTTCGTACTGCAATGTTCAATCCGTTCGTGTTATTTATTTTAATCCAGGCATTGTACATGATAAACAGTGTCTTTGAAGTCAAAATGTTACCCTTTTTGGTAATGTACAAAGAAATACCATTCTTAAAATTCTCCAAATGAAGACATGACCATCGTTGGGGTGATGGTTAAGGGTTTAATAATGGACATTATAAACTGGGTGTTTCGAGCCCTGAATGCTAATTGGCCGAAAGCCATGGTAAATCAGACCGTATACCACGGGCATGACAAAACATTTATTTTTACTGCTCTAATTAAGTTGGTAACCAGTTTATAATAGCAATAAGAATCCTTGGGGGTTTGTGGTATATTGCCAATATACCATGGCTACGGCCTGTATCCAGGCTCTCCGCATTGCGTCGTGCAATAACAACAGCCCTTAGCCGTGGTATATTGACCATTTACCACAAACCCTCTCAGGCCTTATTGCTTAAATATACTACAGCATCTGCATTACATGTAGCCTTAATTTCAACTACCTCTCTTTGTAGCCGCTGGGCTTGGTAAGTTGCCCTCGTTCAACAGCCTCTCGTTCCACAGCCTCTCGTTCCACAGCCTAGGGTTTAGTGTAATATTTAGTCACAGTATTGTATGAAGTCACAGTATTGTCCTGGATTAACTGTCGGTGCCGGAGATGGCTGCTGTTTTACGGGCTACTAATCAATTGTGCTATTGAATTTAAAAAAAATGTTATTTGTAAGTTATTTTGTATATAATGTTTCTGCCACCGTCTCTTATGACCGAAAAGAGCTTCTGGAAATCAGGACAGCGATTTCTCACCTCGTACTGGACAAGATTTTTTCTTTAACGAGTCGGACGCAAAATATTTACTTCAGACACACGAAAAGGCCCAAATCCACATCATTCTTATGAAGAAGATGTCTGGGAAGTAGGTTGGGGTCTTTGTAAGGATCCGACAGCAAGTGAGTAATCTTCCTCTATCATCAGTCCTATTAGCCAACATGCAATCATTGTGTAATAAAATGGATGAGCTCCGATCAAAACTATCCTACCAACGGGACACTAAACTGTAATATCTTATATTTCACCGAGTTGTGGCTGAACGACGACATGGATAACATACAGCAGGCTGGGTTTTCCGTGCATAGGCAAGATAGAACAGCTGTATCGGGTAAGACAAGGGCTGGCGGCCTGTGCCCATTTGTAAATAACAGCTGGTGCCTGAAATCTAATATTAAGGAAGTGGCCAAGCTTCCTGCCATCCAGGACCTCTATACCAGGCGGTGTCAGAGGAAGGCCCTAGAAATGGTCAAAGACTCCAGCCACCCTAGTCCATAGACTGTTCTCTCTGCTACCGCACGACAAGCGGTACCGGAGCTCCAAGTCTAGGTCCAAGAGGCTTCTAAACAGCTTCTACCCCCCCCCAGCCATAAGGCTCCTGAACAGCGAATCAAATGGCAACCCGGACTATTTGCATTGCCCCCCCCCCCTTTTTTTTTTTACACTGCTGCTACTCTCTGTTTATTATCTATGCATAGTCACTTTAACTCTACCTACTTGTACATATTACCTCAATTACCTCAACTAACCGGTGCCCCCGCACATTGACCCTGTACTGGTACCCTCTGTATATAGCCTCACTACTGTTATTTTACTGCTGCTCTTTAATTATTTTTGCAAGCATGCATAATAACAAATCGACATGCTATATTAATATATGAACCTGGTGAAATTCACAAAGTATTTTAACAACTGTTACATTCACCCCTCCTGAATTTCACCAACCTTGTAAAACTAAACAAAATAATCTACCAAGCATAAAATAAATTAAACTATTGTTGCAAACTAACTAGCTAGCTATATATCTAACTATCCTTCTATGTATTTACCAATATCTGATTATCCATTGATCTCATCCATGTCTTGACGACTGTTTCGCACTACGTACAGAACTACGTACGTTCGAACTACGTACAAAAAACGTAATCACGTAGAACCAATCAGCGTAAAGTTACTGAGTTTCGACGTCATTCATACATCTCCATATATGTCATTTCTTTGGCGTCTTTATCGGATTGTTTATCCGGTGATGTTCCCTTGAACCGGGAGCAACTCAACTGGCCACAGCAACTAAAGCAAGGGAAAATGAACGATCTGTGAAGGTAGTTTTGGGGGGAAAATGTACCGTTGGATTACTTGTTAAATAATCATTATTCATCATGAAGGTGGGCTTTGCACTCGTTCTCCTCTGGTCTCTCCCAATAACCAATGGTAAGTACAGCAACTAGCTAATTTAGCTGTAGTTAGAGATCCCTGTAAATGGATAGCTAACGTTACCTTCGGTCAAACTCGGTGGGTTAATATCGACTTGATTTGTAATATCTGAGAGCTATTTAAACATTCGTTTCTAATGGCGGGTGGTACGTCAGTGGTTGAAACCCGTGTGTTAACTACATGAATATAGATTATATATAGGGATACAATATTGTTATGTCTTCGACTTCACTGGGTGTGTTCGTAAATTCACTGTGGAGTGTCAGATGGTGCTCCGGACGTTTTAGAAAATTCAGAGCATTGTCAGATTGACCTGTTTTGATAAATTAGGAGTGCTCTGGTTCGAGGTGTAAGGGTTGCTCCAAGCATTCAGACCACACATGCTAGTTACTTCCAGACACCTCCTTCTGACCATTTTTCTCTCGCCCTAGCAGAGCTGCTTAGTCTGTTAGCCGCACGGCCATATTTTCACGTTACAGTGCTTGTTAACGGGAAACGGACGGACTGACGTTACCCGTGCTAAGTAGCTCGCTATCTGCTTCTCTGAACAACTGTGTTTACACATTTGCGGCGTCTCTTTGTTTATACACTGAAAAATACTGTCGACTGCAACTGCGTTCACCTTTTAAAACCGTGTACAGTAAGTATTGATTTTGATGTGATATGCAAGTAAATGGATTTGTTTCTAGAACCGTGCCGCAATTGTGAATCGATTCACGCTTACATTGAGGTTTTTTAAATTGTAATTTTATTTCACCTTTCTTTAACCAGGTGGCCAGTTGAGAACAAGTTCTCATTTACATCTGCAAAGCATAGCAGTATGACACAAACAACAACACAGAGTCGGGTCGGCAGGGTAGCCTAGTGGTTAGAACGTTGGGCTAATAACCGGAAGGTTGCAAGTTGAAATCCCCGAGCTGACTGTTGTTCTGCCCCTGAACAGGCAGTTAACCCACCAGGCCGTCATTGAAAATAAAAATGTGTTCTTTTTTTTTTTTAAGAGTTGGAATATGGAATAAACAAACGTACAGTCAATAACACAATAGAAAAGTCTATATACAAAGGAAGTAAGATTAGGGAGGTAAGGAAATAAATAGGCCATAGTGGTGAAATAAATTACAATTTAGCAATTAAACACTGGAGTGAAAGATGTGCAAGTAGAGATACTGGGGTGCAAAGGAGCAACAAAAAAACAATATAGGGATGAGGTAGTTAGGTGAGCTACAGGTGCAGTGATATGTGTGCTGCTCTGACAGCTGATGCTTAAAGTTAGTGAGGGAGATATGAGTCTACAGCTTCAGTGATTTTTTTCAGTTCGTTCCAGTCATTGGCAGTAGAGAACTGGGAAGGAAAGGCGGCCAAAGGAGGAGTTGGCTTTGGGGGTGACCAGTGATATATACCTGTTGGAGCATGTGCTACAGGTGGGTGCTGATATGGTGACCAGTGAGCTGAGATAAGGCGGGGCTTTACCTAGCAAAGACCTATAGATGACCTGGAGCCAGTGGGTTTGTTGACGAATATGAAGTGAGGGCCAGCCAACGAGAGCATACAGGTCGCAGTGGTGGGTAGTATATGGGGCTTTGGTGACAAAACAGATGGCACTGTGATAGACCGCATCCAATTTGCTGAGTAGAGTGTTTGGGGCTATTTTATAAATGACAACGCCAAAGTCTATACAAAGTTTTACTAGGGTTTGGCAGCATGAGTGAAGGATGCTTTGTTTTGTGAAATAGAAAGCCAATTATAGATTTAATTTTGGATTGGAGATGTTTAATGTGAGTCTAGAAGGAGAGTTTACAGTCTAGCCAGACACCTAGGTATTTGTAGTTGTCCACATATTCTAAGTCAGAACCGTCCAGAGTAGTGATGCTGGACGGGGTGGCAGGTGCGGGCAGCGATCGGTTGAAGAGCATGCATTTAGTTTTACTTGCTTTTAAGAGCAGTTGGAGGCCACGGAAGGAGAGTTGTATGGCATTGAAGCTCGCCTGGAGGTTAGTTAACACAGTGTCCAAAGAAGGGCCAGAGGTGTACAGAATGGTGTCGTCGGCGTAGAGGTGGATCGGAGAATCACCAGCCGCAAGAGCGACGTTGATGTATGTATACATAGAAAGAGTCGGCCCGAGAATTGAACCCTGTGGTACCCCCATAGAGACTGCCAGAGGTCCGGACAACAAGCCATGCGAACTCTATCTGAGAAGTAGTTGGTGAACCAGGCGAGGCAGTCATTTCAGAAACCAAGGCTGTTGAGTCTACCGATAAGAATGTTGTGATTGACAGGGTCGAAAGCCTTGGCCAGGTCGACGAATACAGCTACACGGTAATGTCTCTTATCGATGGCGGTTAAGATATTGTTTAGGACCTTGAGCGTGGCTGAGGTGCACCCATGACCAGCTCTGAAACCAGATTGCATAGTGGAGAAGGTACGGTGGGATTTGAAATGGTCAGTGTTTGTTAACTTGGCTTTGGAAGACCTTCGAAAGGCAGGGTAAGATAGATCCAGGTCTGTAACAGTTTGGGTCTAGGGTGTCTCCCCCTTTTGAAGAGGGGGATGACAGCGGCAGCTTTCCAATCTTTGGGTCTCTCAGACGATATGAGAGGTTGAACAGGCAAGTAATAGGGGTTGCAACAATTGTGGCGGATAATTTTGGAGGTTCCTGATTGTCCTAGCCCAGCTGATTTGTAGCGGTACAGATTTTTCCGCCCTTTCAGAACATGAACATCAAAAAAATGTAATGGTGCATGCTTACTTAAGATGGTGACGAAAGCACTTTTAAAGAATAACCAGGCATCCTCTACTGTATCTATTTATTATTTAACTAAGCAAGTCAGTTAAGAGCAAATCTTATTTACAATGACAGCCAAACCCGGACGACGCTGGGCCAATTGTACGCCGCCCTATAGGACTCCCAATCACGGCCGGTTGTGATACAGCCTGAAATTGAACCAAGGGTCTGTAGTGACGCCTCTAGCACTGAGATGCAGTGCCTTTAGACCGCTGCGCCACTCGGGAGACTGAGGTTCTTTCAACCTTTTGGTTACTGGTCCAATGCTCTAACCACTAGGCTACCCTGCTGGTTACTGGTCCAACGCTCTAACCACTAGGCTACCCTGCTGGTTACTGGTCCAACGCTCTAACCACTAGGCTACCCTGCTGGTTACTGGTCCAACGCTCTAACCACTAGGCTACCCTGCTGGTTACTGGTCCAACGCTCTAACCACTAGGCTACCCTGCTGGTTACTGGTCCAACGCTCTAACCACTAGGCTACCCTGCTGGTTACTGGTCCAACGCTCTAACCACTAGGCTACCCTGCTGGTTACTGGTCCAACGCTCTAACCACTAGGCTACCCTGCTGGTTACTGGTCCAACGCTCTAACCACTAGGCTACCCTGCTGGTTACTGGTCCAATGCTCTAACCACTAGGCTACCCTGCTGGTTACTGGTCCAATGCTCTAACCACTAGGCTACCCTGCTGGTTACTGGTCCAATGCTCTAACCACTAGGCTACCCTGCTGGTTACTGGTCCAATGCTCTAACCACTAGGCTACCCTGCCACCCTACACTCTAACCACTAGGCTACCCTGCCGCCCTACACTCTAACCACTAGGCTACCCTGCTGGTTACTGGTCCAATGCTCTAACCACTAGGCTGCCCTGCTGGTTACTGGTCCAATGCTCTAACCACTAGACTACCCTGCTGGTTACTGGTCCAATGCGCTAACCACTAGGCTACCCTGCTGGTTACTGGTCCAACGCTCTAACCACTAGGCTACCCTGCTGGTTACTGGTCCAATGCTCTAACCACTAGGCTACCCTGCTGGTTACTGGTCCAATGCTCTAACCACTAGGCTACCCTGCTGGTTACTGGTCCAACGCTCTAACCACTAGGCTACCCTGCTGGTTACTGGTCCAATGCTCTAACCACTAGGCTACCCTGCTGGTTACTGGTCCAATGCTCTAACCACTAGGCTACCCTGCTGGTTACTGGTCCAACGCTCTATCCACTAGGTTACCCTGCTGGTTACTGGTCCAATGCTCTAACCACTAGGCTACCCTGCTGGTGACTGGTCCAATGCTCTAACCACTAGGCTACCCTGCTGGTTACTGGTCCAATGCTCTAACCACTAGACTACCCTGCTGGTTACTGGTCCAACGCTCTAACCACTAGGCTACCCTGCTGGTTACTGGTCCAACGCTCTAACCACTAGGCTACCCTGCCGCCCTACACTCTAACCACTAGGCTACCCTGCCGCCGGAGCTATGGCCACAATTGTCTATGCTTGGTTCAGATTTGGTCCGGACAACACACATTTTATGGTATTTGCGCATTGGTGCTCCGATGTAAAAAAAAATCCTTGTCACATAGCAAAATATTTATTCCCATATGCGCGTAAAATGGTCGACACTGTAGAGCCCTGCATAGGATACATCACCATGAAGAGAATAACATTCACATCCATAATTAATTATGCATTTTCTGTATAGTACAGACCAGAGACCCGTAATTAAATTATGTCACTGGGTGTAAATCCACTTTATTTACTGTAGTTCAATAACTGAAAATGATATATTTTCACAGTCAATGTGTCATGTCATAGCTAACACCCCTTTCTTTCTGCAGATATCGTTGAATTTGAATTCAAAGCAAATATTTAAGACTTTTTGGGAAACGTGGAGATGTTCAGTTAACGAAGGGAGATTTTACTTGCCAAACTTTGCATCTGTGCAGTTCTTCCAGTAAATGTATTTTCATAAAATGTTCAGTGTAAATTGTTAAAAGCAGTCCTAGAGAGAGCATAGAGATGTATGGCTTGTTAAACTTTTGAAGTCGATGGTTTTTGTTTGGCATACTTAAAAAAAAAAAAAAAATTTTAACCCCCTTTTTCTCCCCAATTTCGTGTTATCCAATTATTAGTAGTTACTGTCTTGTCTCATTGCTACAACTCCCATATGGGCTCGGGAGAGACGAAGGTCGAAAGCCATGCGTCCTCCGAAACCCAACCAAGCTTCACTGCTTCTTAACACAGCACTCATCCAACCCGGAAGCCAGCCGCACCAATGTGTCGGAGGAAACACCGTACACCTAGCGACCTGGTCAGCGTGCACTGCGCCCGGCCCGCCACAGGAGTCGCTAGTGCGTGATGAGACAAGCATATCCCTGCCGGCCAAACCCTCCCTAACCCGGACGACGCTAGGCCAATTGTGCGTTTCCCCATGGACCTCCCGGTTGCGGCCGGCAGCGACAAAGCCTGGGCTCGAACCCAGAGTTTCTGGTGGCACAGCTAGCACTAGCCTAGCCTTAGACCACTGCCCCAGCCGGGGGGGGGGGCCCTTGGCATCCATTTTTAAGTGAAAAATCTTGAGTCACAGTTTAATGCTGTCACCGTGGAATTGCCCTGTAGCCTAAGACCCCCTAGCAACCTTTTAATAGACTTGGAGAGGTTAGGTCAGGGAAGAGGAACTAAAGTCAGCAGACCCTAGCCTAGAGGTTCCTGAATTCCAATGTTCCAAATCCGTTTCAGTGCTTCAGTGACAGTTTGGAAAGTTATGCTGTTCTCCACGCTGTACAATTCCTTTATGGTTGAGTCACTTTCTGGATCTTGGATGTGTCATACTTCATGTTCAATGTACTGTTATTTACATTGTCATCAGCAGTGTAACTGGTTTCATTGTAGCCAAGCTATTTATAACCCGGGATGATTCCCGAAACCATGGTTAGGGTTTCTGCCACACCCTCACACTTTTTTTTATAACTCCAACACCGTGGACTCTGCTTCGGAGTGCAAAGGCTGAGTTATAGGAAACGTCATAACCAGTCATAGTCATGCACAGAACAAATTAGGCAACAGGAGGATCTCGATCCAGGATGGGATTGAATGTCTCCACAGTGACCAATAAACGTAATCTTGACATCTAGCCACTTAGTTAGCAAACCAAATGCATAGTTGGAGCCCCTGAGCTGGATATAATTTGACACATCTTAGATTTCTTATAGTTATACTTGGTTTAGCAGGCATCCTGGCTGTGCCCCCCCCCCCCCCCCCCCCTGATTTAGAAAGAGGAAAAAAAAGATACAGATTTGAGTCCGAGGGTGCACTGAAGCTTAGCACACACAGATGTTAGGGGAACTGTTCCCTCTAAATTAGATGCCCCCCCCCCCCCCCCATCTGATGCAACATCCTGTTGAGGCATTGAGTCTCAGTCAAGCAAGCTCTACAAGGTTTTTCCGCACCAGCAGGAGTGGAAAATATCTCTGCTTTTGTTCTGGCCATTCTCACACACACATTCTCAAGTACATTATTTTGGGGGGTAAAGAAGGTTTGAAATGCTTTTTAAATTTGTATACTTTTTTTTTTTTGGAGGGGGAAATTATGATGCAATTGGCAATTTTAGGCTCTTTTAAGATATATATACATGCCTTATGATGACGGTATCATTATACTCCTGATAGTGTACTCTAACATATGGAGAAGCCTGTCTTGATTCTTAAGTAAAAATGTTAACATGAATTTGTTAATATGAACAAAATATCAATAGAAACACCCCCTTTTTTCTTTTGAACAATATTATAGTCGTTTCTGTTGGCTCAACTATAGTGTGCATTGTTTTTGCAGTTCAATTGTTAAATTAAAATCTCTCTACTGTCATATCTAAGAAAATATGACACCAATATCGATGAACATTTGCAAATCAACTTGACATGCGGAACACGACACACCGCCTCTCGTCATGATCCGTCCGGCTGTTACAGAGAACCATTATACCAGATTTTTGGCAAGGTCGCTAGCATTAGGGTATTCGGACAAGGTCGCTAGCATTAGGGTATTCGGACAAGGTCGCTAGCATTAGGGTATTCGGACAAGGTCGCTAGCATTAGGGTATTCGGACAAGGTCGCTAGCATTAGGGTATTCGGACAAGGTCGCTAGCATTAGGGTATTCGGACAAGGTCGCTAGCATTAGGGTATTTGGACAAGGTCGCTAGCATTAGGGTATTTGGACAAGGTCGCTAGCATTAGGGTATTCGGACAAGGTCGCTAGCATTAGGGTATTCGGACAAGGTCGCTAGCATTAGGGTATTCGGGCAAGGTCGCTAGCATTAGGGTATTCGGGCAAGGTCGCTAGCATTAGGGTATTCGGGCAAGGTCGCTAGTTTTTGGTGCAACCATTTTTATTAAATTCACAATGTGTTTCTCTCACGGGCACATTTCTGCTCATTTAAAAACTAAGGATGTGCTACTTTTTATTTTTTTTAGCATTCCTAACAATGCTGACATCTTTTCAGCCCTATATCAGAGTTCTAAACCGGTCGACCAACTCAGTTGCTACGCAACAGTATCAACAGTATCAACTAGCATCTATCTAGGTAACACCAGTTGGATGAGATGCAAAGGAAGATTGATGTTTTTTTTTTTACAATTTAATCCGTTTACACAATACCCAATAATGACAAAGCAATTTTTCAGACCCTTTACTCAGTACTTTGTTGAAGCAGCTTTGGCAGCAATTACAGCCTCTAGTCGTCTTGGGTTTGACGCTACAAGCTTGGCACACCTGTATTTGGGGAGTTTCTCCCATTCTTCTCTGCAGATCCTCTCAAGCTCTCAGGTTGGATGGGGAGCGTTGCTGCCCAGCTATTTTCAAGCCTCTCCAGAGATGTTCGATCGGGTTCAAGTCCGGGCTCTGGCTGGGCCACTCAAGGACATTCAGAGACTTGTCTCGAAGCCACTACTGTGTTGTCTTGGCTGTGTGCTTATGGTCGTTGTCCTGTTGGAAGGTGAACCTTCGCCCCAGTCTGAGGTGCTGAGGGCTCTGGAGCAGGTTTTCATTAAGGATCTCTCTGTACTTTGCCCCGTTCACCTTTGCCTCTCCTGACTAGACTCCCAGTCTTTGGCACTGAAAAACATCCCCACAGCATTATACTGCCACCACCATGCTTCACCGTGGGGATGGTGCTAAGTTTCCTCCAGACGTGACATTTGGCATTCAGGCCATAAAGCTCAATCTTGGTTTCATCAGATCAGAGAATCTTGTTTCTCATTGTCAGTCCTTTAGGTGCCTTTTGGCCAACTGCAAGCGGGCTGTCATGTGCCTTTTATTTTTTCGTCTGGCCACTACTGTAGAGGCCTGCTTGGTGGAGTGCTGCGGAGATGGAAGAACCTTCCAAAAGGACAACCATCTCCACAGAGGAACTCTGGAGACCTGTCAGTGACCATCAGGTTCTTGGTCAGATCCCCGATTGCTCAGTTTGGCCGGGCTGCCACCTTTAGGAAGGTTCTTGGTAGTTCCAAACTTCTTTCATTTAAGAATGATGGAGGCCACAGTGTTCCTGGGGACCAGAATTTTTGTTGGTACCCTTCCCTAGATCTGTGGCTTGACACAGTCCTGTCTCTGAGCTCCATGGACAATTCGTTTTTGACCTCATTGCTTGTTTTTTTGCTCTGACATGCTCTATCAACTGTGGGTCCTTTATCTAGACAGGTGTGCCTTTCCAAATCTTGTCCAGTCAATTGTTGCAGAAACATCTCAAAGATGGTCAAACAACATCATAATAATCATCCCTTGCTCGTGTGCAGTCAAACTCCATGCTTACTAACTTTGTTAGCGATGTGATAAAATGAGTGTCTTTGAACCCAACAACTGTTAAGGAAAAAAAAATAACCAAAGATGACTAAACATTCAATCAGTACTGAAAATCCAACTTTTTGGAAAAAAAATGTGCTGTCATCACCAGACGGACAATTTTTAAGTCAAGTTGATGCATCTATTACAGGGTTTGTAGCGTACCGCCTAGCGTCACTGCCCTGGGATATGACGGTCTTGGGTTCGATATGTAGACAATTCTCTTTCGTGTGTAATGAGCCTATAGCCTGCTGTTCCATCTTGAGTTTTCATTTGAAGCATGTTGCTATACGTGGCTTGTTTTGGATCATTTGCAAAGACATTGGCAACTTTATTGTAGTCAAATTTTGTTCTCAAGTTATTGCAGTCACAGAGCAACCAGATAAAACCATGTGATTTAATGTTTCCTGGAGAGAATAGGTGGAGTTCGCCTTGTTGTCCTCAGGAATTTCCTTTTTCGGCTTCCAACCAATTTGCATACTCTACAATTTGCATACTCGCTGGTGTGGAATCGGCCAATAGAAACGCTGGCTAGTGAGGTCACTGTCATTGTTACCAGTCTATTGTTTCTTTCTCACCACAGGGGTGTGTTTGCTTATTTGTTCTTCAGAGATTTTAAATATTGGATCAATTCCTCTGTTGAATATTTCATGTTGTCCACAGGACATGTGAATTGGTGGTTGGCTGTGAAGAAATACAGTGTCGTGTATTTGGCTATGCCGGATTAAGTGATATGACATGCTATTCTATAAAATCATTTCTCTGTAATTAATATTACTTGATTGAGCTAATCATGTAAATGTAATTAACTAGAGAGTCGGCACCACAAAATAATATTTATAGAGCTGTTCTCTTAATAAACTCTTAAAGACCTAGGAATATTTTACATCAATTGCAGTTAATATTATGCTATCGTGAATACAGTATCTTATGCATTCTAAATTACTGCCCATTTGGAAAAGGAAAATACAATAAATATTTACTCTGAGCTGCACTTCGGTAGGTTGGCGGTAGATGGAAGGCCGTGTTGCCCAACCGAGTCCTTTGAAGAATGTCTCTGCTGGTAAATTGGATACGTTGTTGTGTGGTAGATGGGATACTCTGTCTGTTCCTTCTGCTGCTGTTGCTAATTCAATGGCTAGGAGGTATCACTTCTGTAGTGAATAAGAGTTCAAAGGTCATACCATTCGCAACCAAAGCTCACGCTGATGTTGGCTTCGTTCTGTAGTTATTATCTGAACCATTCTGACATCGGACCGTCTTCCTCTAATCCTCGGAACAGGAGGTTATATTGTCGTCAAGGCTTTATATAGGAAGGGAGAGGAGGGCGTTTTTGAAAAGTTTTATAGTCCATGTCCCTTCACAGGGGAGGGCCACTGATTGAGCAGAGCTTATGAAAACCCAAATCTCACATTTTAGAAGCTAAAATCACATTTCATCCCATCATGAATAATTTCATATTCAAACATTTTAAATTGAACAACAATTCCATGTGAATCCGATAACTCTGATGTGTAGACTTTCCACTGTAGAGTTTGTCATCTTATCATTGATGATAATGTCTCAGATGACAACCAAATTGACATCCTATTCATTAAGTACCACTGCATATGTTCAATTGGTCAGATTACCAGAATATAGTTAATTTCCCCCCACCTTCTGATGTTCCCAGAATCTCTATGTTATCCAAAGGGGTTTGCAAATGTAACATCAGTAGGGTGGAGAGAGGAAAAAGGGGGAAAGAGGTATTTGACTGTCATAAACCTACACCCTGGCCAACAGCCTAAAGTATGCAAATGTTGAGGCTATTTTAACTTCAAAGTTGCTGCCGACTCAGTTGCTTATATCCAACTCCCATCATATAACATGTAAACAACACGGTACCAAACAGTGAAGAACTATTCAGTGACCCGGTCTGCCTGTCTTACTCTCTGTGTTCCAGTGCTTGCAGAGCTGCCTCAACCTCAGAACCTGACTCTGCTCACCCTGAACACACAGTATGTACTGACATGGGACTGGGACCAGACGACCACAGGCAACTCTGTTAGCTTCACTGTAGAGTACATGGCGTAAGTCACCAGATGCACTCACACCACCCCCGCAGACCCCGCCTACATGTCACATACTGTAGTTCACCTCCCCCTCCTACATGTCACATACTGTAGTTCACCTCCCCGTCCTACATGTCACATACTGTATTTCACCTCCCCCTCCTACATGTCACATACTGTATTTCACCTCCCCCTCCTACATGCCACATACTGTAGTTCACCTCCCCCTCCTACATGTCACATACTGTATTTCACCTCCCCCTCCTACATGTCACATACTGTAGTTCACCTCCCCCTCCTACATGTCACATACTGTATTTCACCTCCCCTCCTACATGTCACATACTGTAGTTCACCTCCCCCTCCTACATGTCACATACTGTAGTTCACCTCCCCCTCCTACATGTCACATACTGTAGTTCACCTCCCCTCCTACATGTCACATACTGTAGTTCACCTCCCCCTCCTACATGTCACATACTGTAGTTCACCTCCCCTCCTACATGTCACATACTGTAGTTCACCTCCCCCTCCTACATGTCACATACTGTACTGTAGTTCACCTCCCCCTCCTACATGTCACATACTGTACTGTAGTTCACCTCCCCCTCCTACATGTCACATATTGTAGTTCACCTCCCCTCCTACATGTCACATACTGTACTGTAGTTCACCTCCCCCTCCTACATGTCACATACTGTACTGTAGTTCACCTCCTACATGTCACATACTGTATTTCACCTCCCCCTCCTACATGTCATACTGTAGTTCACCTCCCCCTCCTACATGTCACATACTGTAGTTCACCTCCCCCTCCTACATGTCACATACTGTAGTTCACCTCCCCCTCCTACATGTCACATACTGTAGTTCACCTCCCCTCCTACATGTCACATACTGTAGTTCACCTCCCCCTCCTACATGTCACATACTGTACTGTAGTTCACCTCCCCCTCCTACATGTCACATACTGTACTGTAGTTCACCTCCCCCTCCTACATGTCACATATTGTAGTTCACCTCCCCTCCTACATGTCACATACTGTACTGTAGTTCACCTCCCCCTCCTACATGTCACATACTGTACTGTAGTTCACCTCCTACATGTCACATACTGTATTTCACCTCCCCCTCCTACATGTCACATACTGTAGTTCACCTCCCCCTCCTACATGTCACATACTGTAGTTCACCTCCCCCTTCTACATGTCACATACTGTATTTCACCTCCCCCTCCTACATGTCATACTGTAGTTCACCTCCCCCTCCTACATGTCACATACTGTATTTCACCTCCCCCTCCTACATGTCACATACTGTATTTCACCTCCCCCTCCTACATGTCACATACTGTAGTTCACCTCCCCCTCCTACATGTCACATACTGTATTTCACCTCCCCCTCCTACATGTCACATACTGTAGTTCACCTCCCCCTCCTACATGTCACATACTGTACTGTAGTTCACCTCCCCCTCCTACATGTCACATACTGTACTGTATTTCACCTCCCCTCCTACATGTCACATACTGTAGTTCACCTCCCCCTCCTACATGTCACATACTGTAGTTCACCTCCCCCTCCTACATGTCACATACTGTATTTCACCTCCCCCTCCTACATGTCACATACTGTATTTCACCTCCCCCTCCTACATGTCACATACTGTAGTTCACCTCCCCCTCCTACATGTCACATACTGTACTGTATTTCACCTCCCCTCCTACATGTCACATACTGTAGTTCACCTCCCCCTCCTACATGTCACATACTGTACTGTAGTTCACCTCCCCCTCCTACATGTCACATACTGTACTGTATTTCACCTCCCCCTCCTACATGTCACATACTGTACTGTATTTCACCTCCCCCTCCTACATGTCACATACTGTAGTTCACCTCCCCCTCCTACATGTCACATACTGTACTGTATTTCACCTCCCCCTCCTACATGTCACATACTGTATTTCACCTCCCCCTCCTACATGTCACATACTGTAGTTCACCTCCCCCTCCTACATGTCACATACTGTACTGTATTTCACCTCCCCCTCCTACATGTCACATACTGTACTGTAGTTCACCTCCCCCTCCCTACATGTCACATACTGTACTGTAGTTCACCTCCCCCTCCTACATGGCACACTGTATTTCACCTCCCCCTCCTACATGTCACATACTGTATTTCACCTCCCCCTCCTACATGTCACATACTGTATTTCACCTCCCCCTCCTACATGTCACATACTGTATTTCACCTCCCCCTCCTACATGTCACATACTGTATTTCACCTCCCCTCCTACATGTCACATACTGTAGTTCACCTCCCCCTCCTACATGTCACATACTGTAGTTCACCTCCCCCTCCTACATGTCACATACTGTAGTTCACCTCCCCCTCCTACATGTCACATACTGTAGTTCACCTCCCCCTCCTACATGTCACATACTGTAGTTCACCTCCCCCTCCTACATGTCACATACTGTATTTCACCTCCCCTTCCTACATGTCACATACTGTAGTTCACCTCCCCCTCCTACATGTCACATACTGTACTGTAGTTCACCTCCCCCTCCTACATGTCACATACTGTACTGTATTTCACCTCCCCCTCCTACATGTCACATACTGTACTGTATTTCACCTCCCCTCCTACATGTCACATACTGTAGTTCACCTCCCCCTCCTACATGTCACATACTGTACTGTAGTTCACCTCCCCCTCCTACATGTCACATACTGTAGTTCACCTCCTACATGTCACATACTGTATTTCACCTCCCCCTCCTACATGTCACATACTGTAGTTCACCTCCCCCTCCTACATGTCACATACTGTACTGTAGTTCACCTCCCCCTCCTACATGTCACATACTGTATTTCACCTCCCCCTCCTACATGTCACATACTGTATTTCACCTCCCCCTCCTACATGTCACATACTGTAGTTCACCTCCCCCTCCTACATGTCACATACTGTACTGTATTTCACCTCCCCCTCCTACATGTCACATACTGTACTGTAGTTCACCTCCCCCTCCCTACATGTCACATACTGTACTGTAGTTCACCTCCCCTCCTACATGTCACATACTGTAGTTCACCTCCCCCTCCTACATGTCACATACTGTATTTCACCTCCCCCTCCTACATGTCACATACTGTACTGTAGTTCACCTCCCCCTCCTACATGTCACATACTGTACTGTAGTTCACCTCCCCCTCCCTACATGTCACATACTGTACTGTAGTTCACCTCCCCCTCCTACATGTCACATACTGTATTTCACCTCCCCCTCCTACATGTCACATACTGTATTTCACCTCCCCCTCCTACATGTCACATACTGTATTTCACCTCCCCCTCCTACATGTCACATACTGTATTTCACCTCCCCCTCCTACATGTCACATACTGTATTTCACCTCCCCTCCTACATGTCACATACTGTAGTTCACCTCCCCCTCCTACATGTCACATACTGTATTTCACCTCCCCCTCCTACATGTCACATACTGTACTGTAGTTCACCTCCCCCTCCTACATGTCACATACTGTAGTTCACCTCCCCCTCCTACATGTCACATACTGTATTTCACCTCCCCCTCCTACATGTCACATACTGTATTTCACCTCCCCTCCTACATGTCACATACTGTAGTTCACCTCCCCCTCCTACATGTCACATACTGTAGTTCACCTCCCCCTCCTACATGTCACATACTGTATTTCACCTCCCCCTCCTACATGTCACATACTGTAGTTCACCTCCCCCTCCTACATGTCACATACTGTAGTTCACCTCCCCCTCCTACATGTCACATACTGTATTTCACCTCCCCCTCCTACATGTCACATACTGTAGTTCACCTCCCCCTCCTACATGTCACATACTGTACTGTAGTTCACCTCCCCTCCTACATGTCACATACTGTATTTCACCTCCCCTCCTACATGTCACATACTGTAGTTCACCTCCCCCTCCTACATGTCACATACTGTAGTTCACCTCCCCTCCTACATGTCACATACTGTAGTTCACCTCCCCCTCCTACATGTCACATACTGTAGTTCACCTCCCCCTCCTACATGTCACATACTGTAGTTCACCTCCCCCTCCTACATGTCACATACTGTACTGTATTTCACCTCCCCCTCCTACATGTCACATACTGTACTGTAGTTCACCTCCCCCTCCTACATGTCACATACTGTACTGTATTTCACCTCCCCTCCTACATGTCACATACTGTAGTTCACCTCCCCCTCCTACATGTCACATACTGTACTGTAGTTCACCTCCCCCTCCTACATGTCACATACTGTACTGTAGTTCACCTCCTACATGTCACATACTGTATTTCACCTCCCCCTCCTACATGTCACATACTGTAGTTCACCTCCCCCTCCTACATGTCACATACTGTAGTTCACCTCCCCTCCTACATGTCACATACTGTAGTTCACCTCCCCCTCCTACATGTCACATACTGTACTGTAGTTCACCTCCCCCTCCTACATGTCACATATTGTAGTTCACCTCCCCTCCTACATGTCACATACTGTACTGTAGTTCACCTCCCCCTCCTACATGTCACATACTGTACTGTAGTTCACCTCCTACATGTCACATACTGTATTTCACCTCCCCCTCCTACATGTCATACTGTAGTTCACCTCCCCCTCCTACATGTCACATACTGTATTTCACCTCCCCCTCCTACATGTCACATACTGTATTTCACCTCCCCCTCCTACATGTCACATACTGTATTTCACCTCCCCCTCCTACATGTCACATACTGTATTTCACCTCCCCCTCCTACATGTCACATACTGTAGTTCACCTCCCCCTCCTACATGTCACATACTGTATTTCACCTCCCCCTCCTACATGTCACATACTGTAGTTCACCTCCCCCTCCTACATGTCACATACTGTACTGTAGTTCACCTCCCCCTCCTACATGTCACATACTGTACTGTATTTCACCTCCCCCTCCTACATGTCACATACTGTACTGTAGTTCACCTCCCCCTCCTACATGTCACATACTGTACTGTATTTCACCTCCCCTCCTACATGTCACATACTGTAGTTCACCTCCCCCTCCTACATGTCACATACTGTACTGTAGTTCACCTCCCCCTCCTACATGTCACATACTGTACTGTAGTTCACCTCCCCCTCCTACATGTCACATACTGTATTTCACCTCCCCCTCCTACATGTCACATACTGTAGTTCACCTCCCCCTCCTACATGTCACATACTGTATTTCACCTCCCCCTCCTACATGTCACATACTGTATTTCACCTCCCCCTCCTACATGTCACATACTGTAGTTCACCTCCCCCTCCTACATGTCACATACTGTACTGTATTTCACCTCCCCTCCTACATGTCACATACTGTAGTTCACCTCCCCCTCCTACATGTCACATACTGTACTGTAGTTCACCTCCCCCTCCTACATGTCACATACTGTACTGTATTTCACCTCCCCCTCCTACATGTCACATACTGTACTGTATTTCACCTCCCCCTCCTACATGTCACATACTGTAGTTCACCTCCCCCTCCTACATGTCACATACTGTACTGTAGTTCACCTCCCCCTCCTACATGTCACATACTGTATTTCACCTCCCCCTCCTACATGTCACATACTGTATTTCACCTCCCCCTCCTACATGTCACATACTGTAGTTCACCTCCCCCTCCTACATGTCACATACTGTACTGTATTTCACCTCCCCCTCCTACATGTCACATACTGTACTGTAGTTCACCTCCCCCTCACCTACATGTCACATACTGTACTGTAGTTCACCTCCCCTCCTACATGTCACATACTGTAGTTCACCTCCCCCTCCTACATGTCACATACTGTATTTCACCTCCCCCTCCTACATGTCACATACTGTATTTCACCTCCCCCTCCTACATGTCACATACTGTATTTCACCTCCCCCTCCTACATGTCACATACTGTATTTCACCTCCCCTCCTACATGTCACATACTGTAGTTCACCTCCCCCTCCTACATGTCACATACTGTATTTCACCTCCCCCTCCTACATGTCACATACTGTACTGTCACCTCCACCTCCTACATGTCACATACTGTAGTTCACCTCCCCCTCCTACATGTCACATACTGTATTTCACCTCCCCCTCCTACATGTCACATACTGTATTTCACCTCCCCCTCCTACATGTCACATACTGTATTTCACCTCCCCTCCTACATGTCACATACTGTAGTTCACCTCCCCCTCCTACATGTCACATACTGTATTTCACCTCCCCCTCCTACATGTCACATACTGTACTGTAGTTCACCTCCTACATGTCACATACTGTAGTTCACCTCCCCCTCCTACATGTCACATACTGTATTTCACCTCCCCCTCCTACATGTCACATACTGTATTTCACCTCCCCTCCTACATGTCACATACTGTAGTTCACCTCCCCCTCCTACATGTCACATACTGTAGTTCACCTCCCCCTCCTACATGTCACATACTGTACTGTAGTTCACCTCCCCTCCTACATGTCACATACTGTATTTCACCTCCCCTCCTACATGTCACATACTGTAGTTCACCTCCCCCTCCTACATGTCACATACTGTATTTCACCTCCCCTCCTACATGTCACATACTGTAGTTCACCTCCCCCTCCTACATGTCACATACTGTAGTTCACCTCCCCCTCCTACATGTCACATACTGTAGTTCACCTCCCCTCCTACATGTCACATACTGTAGTTCACCTCCCCCTCCTACATGTCACATACTGTAGTTCACCTCCCCTCCTACATGTCACATACTGTAGGTCACCTCCCCCTCCTACATGTCACATACTGTACTGTAGTTCACCTCCCCCTCCTACATGTCACATATTGTAGTTCACCTCCCCTCCTACATGTCACATACTGTACTGTAGTTCACCTCCCCCTCCTACATGTCACATACTGTACTGTAGTTCACCTCCTACATGTCACATACTGTATTTCACCTCCCCCTCCTACATGTCACATACTGTAGTTCACCTCCCCCTCCTACATGTCACATACTGTATTTCACCTCCCCCTCCTACATGTCACATACTGTATTTCACCTCCCCCTCCTACATGTCACATACTGTAGTTCACCTCCCCCTCCTACATGTCACATACTGTATTTCACCTCCCCCTCCTACATGTCACATACTGTAGTTCACCTCCCCCTCCTACATGTCACATACTGTACTGTAGTTCACCTCCCCCTCCTACATGTCACATACTGTACTGTATTTCACCTCCCCCTCCTACATGTCACATACTGTACTGTAGTTCACCTCCCCCTCCTACATGTCACATACTGTACTGTATTTCACCTCCCCTCCTACATGTCACATACTGTAGTTCACCTCCCCCTCCTACATGTCACATACTGTACTGTAGTTCACCTCCCCCTCCTACATGTCACATACTGTACTGTAGTTCACCTCCTACATGTCACATACTGTATTTCACCTCCCCCTCCTACATGTCACATACTGTAGTTCACCTCCCCCTCCTACATGTCACATACTGTATTTCACCTCCCCCTCCTACATGTCACATACTGTATTTCACCTCCCCCTCCTACATGTCACATACTGTAGTTCACCTCCCCCTCCTACATGTCACATACTGTACTGTATTTCACCTCCCCTCCTACATGTCACATACTGTAGTTCACCTCCCCCTCCTACATGTCACATACTGTACTGTAGTTCACCTCCCCCTCCTACATGTCACATACTGTACTGTATTTCACCTCCCCCTCCTACATGTCACATACTGTACTGTAGTTCACCTCCCCCTCCTACATGTCACATACTGTAGTTCACCTCCCCCTCCTACATGTCACATACTGTCAGTTCACCTCCCCTCCTACATGTACTGTAGTTCACCTCCCCCTCCTACATGTCACATACTGTATTTCACCTCCCCCTCCTACATGTCACATACTGTATTTCACCTCCCCCTCCTACATGTCACATACTGTAGTTCACCTCCCCCTCCTACATGTCACATACTGTACTGTATTTCACCTCCCCCTCCTACATGTCACATACTGTACTGTAGTTCACCTCCCCCTCCTACATGTCACATACTGTACTCACCTCCCCCTCCTACATGTTACACTGTAGTTCACCTCCCCTCCTACATGTCACATACTGTAGTTCACCTCCCCCTCCTACATGTCACATACTGTATTTCACCTCCCCCTCCTACATGTCACATACTGTACTGTAGTTCACCTCCCCCTCCTACATGTCACATACTGTACTGTAGTTCACCTCCCCCTCCTACATGTCACATACTGTAGTTCACCTCCCCCTCCTACATGTCACATACTGTACTGTAGTTCACCTCCCCCTCCTACATGTCACATACTTTAGTTCACCTCCCCCTTCTACATGTCACATACTGTATTTCACCTCCCCCTCCTACATGTCACATACTGTGTATTTCACCTCCCCTCCTACATGTCAGTTCACCTCCCCCTCCTACATGTCACATACTGTACTGTAGTTCACCTCCCCCTCCTACATGTCACATACTGTACTGTAGTTCACCTCCCCCTCCTACATGTCACATACTGTACTGTAGTTCACCTCCCCCTCCTACATGTCACATACTGTATTTCACCTCCCCCTCCTACATGTCACATACTGTATTTCACCTCCCCCTCCTACATGTCACATACTGTATTTCACCTCCCCCTCCTACATGTCACATACTGTATTTCACCTCCCCCTCCTACATGTCACATACTGTATTTCACCTCCCCTCCTACATGTCACATACTGTAGTTCACCTCCCCCTCCTACATGTCACATACTGTAGTTCACCTCCCCCTCCTACATGTCACATACTGTAGTTCACCTCCCCCTCCTACATGTCACATACTGTAGTTCACCTCCCCCTCCTACATGTCACATACTGTAGTTCACCTCCCCCTCCTACATGTCACATACTGTATTTCACCTCCCCCTCCTACATGTCACATACTGTATTTCACCTCCCCTTCCTACATGTCACATACTGTAGTTCACCTCCCCCTCCTACATGTCACATACTGTACTGTAGTTCACCTCCCCCTCCTACATGTCACATACTGTACTGTATTTCACCTCCCCCTCCTACATGTCACATACTGTACTGTATTTCACCTCCCCTCCTACATGTCACATACTGTAGTTCACCTCCCCCTCCTACATGTCACATACTGTACTGTAGTTCACCTCCCCCTCCTACATGTCACATACTGTACTGTAGTTCACCTCCCCCTCCTACATGTCACATACTGTAGTTCACCTCCCCCTCCTACATGTCACATACTGTATTTCACCTCCCCCTCCTACATGTCACATACTGTAGTTCACCTCCCCCTCCTACATGTCACATACTGTACTGTAGTTCACCTCCCCCTCCTACATGTCACATACTGTATTTCACCTCCCCCTCCTACATGTCACATACTGTATTTCACCTCCCCCTCCTACATGTCACATACTGTAGTTCACCTCCCCCTCCTACATGTCACATACTGTACTGTATTTCACCTCCCCCTCCTACATGTCACATACTGTACTGTAGTTCACCTCCCCCTCCTACATGTCACATACTGTACTGTAGTTCACCTCCCCCTCCTACATGTCACATACTGTAGTTCACCTCCCCCTCCTACATGTCACATACTGTATTTCACCTCCCCCTCCTACATGTCACATACTGTATTTCACCTCCCCCTCCTACATGTCACATACTGTACTGTAGTTCACCTCCCCCTCCTACATGTCACATACTGTACTGTAGTTCACCTCCCCCTCTCCTACATGTCACATACTGTACTGTAGTTCACCTCCCCCTCCTACATGTCACATACTGTATTTCACCTCCCCCTCCTACATGTCACATACTGTATTTCACCTCCCCCTCCTACATGTCACATACTGTATTTCACCTCCCCCTCCTACATGTCACATACTGTATTTCACCTCCCCCTCCTACATGTCACATACTGTACTGTATTTCACCTCCCCCTCCTACATGTCACATACTGTACTGTACTGTTTCACCTCCCCTCCTACATGTCACATACTGTAGTTCACCTCCCCCTCCTACATGTCACATACTGTACTGTAGTTCACCTCCCCCTCCTACATGTCACATACTGTAGTTCACCTCCTACATGTCACATACTGTATTTCACCTCCCCCTCCTACATGTCACATACTGTAGTTCACCTCCCCCTCCTACATGTCACATACTGTACTGTAGTTCACCTCCCCCTCCTACATGTCACATACTGTATTTCACCTCCCCCTCCTACATGTCACATACTGTATTTCACCTCCCCCTCCTACATGTCACATACTGTAGTTCACCTCCCCCTCCTACATGTCACATACTGTACTGTATTTCACCTCCCCCTCCTACATGTCACATACTGTACTGTAGTTCACCTCCCCCTCCCTACATGTCACATACTGTACTGTAGTTCAACCTCCCCTCCTACATGTCACATACTGTAGTTCACCTCCCCCTCCTACATGTCACATACTGTATTTCACCTCCCCCTCCTACATGTCACATACTGTATTTCACCTCCCCCTCCTACATGTCACATACTGTACTGTAGTTCATCTCCCCCTCCTACATGTCACACTGTATTTCACCTCCCCCTCCTACATGTCACATACTGTATTTCACCTCCCCCTCCTACATGTCACATACTGTATTTCACCTCCCCCTCCTACATGTCACATACTGAATTTCACCTCCCCCTCCTACATGTCACATACTGTATTTCACCTCCCCTCCTACATGTCACATACTGTAGTTCACCTCCCCCTCCTACATGTCACATACTGTATTTCACCTCCCCCTCCTACATGTCACATACTGTAGTTCACCTCCCCCTCCTACATGTCACATACTGTAGTTCACCTCCCCCTCCTACATGTCACATACTGTATTTCACCTCCCCCTCCTACATGTCACATACTGTATTTCACCTCCCCTTCCTACATGTCACATACTGTAGTTCACCTCCCCCTCCTACATGTCACATACTGTACTGTAGTTCACCTCCCCCTCCTACATGTCACATACTGTACTGTATTTCACCTCCCCCTCCTACATGTCACATACTGTACTGTATTTCACCTCCCCTCCTACATGTCACATACTGTATTTCACCTCCCCCTCCTACATGTCACATACTGTATTTCACCTCCCCTTCCTACATGTCACATACTGTAGTTCACCTCCCCCTCCTACATGTCACATACTGTACTGTAGTTCACCTCCCCCTCCTACATGTCACATACTGTACTGTATTTCACCTCCCCCTCCTACATGTCACATACTGTACTGTATTTCACCTCCCCTCCTACATGTCACATACTGTAGTTCACCTCCCCCTCCTACATGTCACATACTGTACTGTAGTTCACCTCCCCCTCCTACATGTCACATACTGTATTTCACCTCCCCCTCCTACATGTCACATACTGTAGTTCACCTCCCCCTCCTACATGTCACATACTGTACTGTAGTTCACCTCCCCCTCCTACATGTCACATACTGTATTTCACCTCCCCCTCCTACATGTCACATACTGTATTTCACCTCCCCCTCCTACATGTCACATACTGTAGTTCACCTCCCCCTCCTACATGTGACATACTGTACTGTATTTCACCTCCCCCTCCTACATGTCACATACTGTACTGTAGTTCACCTCCCCCTCCCTACATGTCACATACTGTACTGTAGTTCAACTCCCCTCCTACATGTCACATACTGTAGTTCACCTCCCCCTCCTACATGTCACATACTGTATTTCACCTCCCCCTCCTACATGTCACATACTGTACTGTAGTTCACCTCCCCCTCCCTACATGTCACATACTGTACTGTAGTTCACCTCCCCCTCCTACATGTCACATGTCACATACTGTACTGTAGTTCACCTCCCCCTCCTACATGTCACATACTGTATTTCACCTCCCCCTCCTACATGTCACATACTGTATTTCACCTCCCCCTCCTACATGTCACATACTGTATTTCACCTCCCCCTCCTACATGTCACATACTGTAGTTCACCTCCCCCTCCTACATGTCACATACTGTAGTTCACCTCCCCCTCCTACATGTCACATACTGTAGTTCACCTCCCCCTCCTACATGTCACATACTGTAGTTCACCTCCCCCTCCTACATGTCACATACTGTATTTCACCTCCCCCTCCTACATGTCACATACTGTACTGTAGTTCACCTCCCCCTCCCTACATGTCACATACTGTACTGTAGTTCACCTCCCCCTCCCTACATGTCACATACTGTACTGTAGTTCACCTCCCCCTCCTACATGTCACATACTGTATACTGTATTTCACCTCCCCCTCCTACATTCACCTCCCCCTCCTACATTCACCTCCCCCTCCTACATGTCACATACTGTCACCTCCCCCTCCTACATGTCACATACTGTATTTCACCTCCCCCTCCTACATGTCACATACTGTACTGTATTTCACCTCCCCCTCCTACATGTCACATACTGTACTGTATTTCACCTCACATACCCCTCCTACATGTCACATACTGTAGTTCACCTCCCCCTCCTACATGTCACATACTGTAGTTCACCTCCCCCTCCTACATGTCACATACTGTAGTTCACCTCCCCCTCCTACATGTCACATACTGTATTTCACCTCCCCCTCCTACATGTCACATACTGTATTTCACCTCCCCTTCCTACATGTCACATACTGTAGTTCACCTCCCCCTCCTACATGTCACATACTGTACTGTAGTTCACCTCCCCCTCCTACATGTCACATACTGTACTGTATTTCACCTCCCCCTCCTACATGTCACATACTGTACTGTATTTCACCTCCCCCTCCTACATGTCACATACTGTAGTTCACCTCCCCCTCCTACATGTCACATACTGTACTGTAGTTCACCTCCCCCTCCTACATGTCACATACTGTAGTTCACCTCCTACATGTCACATACTGTATTTCACCTCCCCCTCCTACATGTCACATACTGTAGTTCACCTCCCCCTCCTACATGTCACATACTGTACTGTATTTCACCTCCCCCTCCTACATGTCACATACTGTACTGTAGTTCACCTCCCCCTCCCTACATGTCACATACTGTACTGTAGTTCACCTCCCCCTCCCTACATGTCACATACTTTACTGTAGTTCACCTCCCCCTCCTACATGTCACACTGTATTTCACCTCCCCCTCCTACATGTCACATACTGTATTTCACCTCCCCCTCCTACATGTCACATACTGTATTTCACCTCCCCCTCCTACATGTCACATACTGTATTTCACCTCCCCCTCCTACATGTCACATACTGTATTTCACCTCCCCCTCCTACATGTCACCTACTGTATTTCACCTCCCCTCCTACATGTCACATACTGTAGTTCACCTCCCCCTCCTACATGTCACATACTGTAGTTCACCTCCCCCTCCTACATGTCACATACTGTATTTCACCTCCCCCTCCTACATGTCACATACTGTATTTCACCTCCCCTTCCTACATGTCACATACTGTACTGTAGTTCACCTCCCCCTCCTACATGTCACATACTGTACTGTATTTCACCTCCCCCTCCTACATGTCACATACTGTACTGTATTTCACCTCCCCTCCTACATGTCACATACTCTAGTTCACCTCCCCCTCCTACATGTCACATACTGTACTGTAGTTCACCTCCCCCTCCTACATGTCACATACTGTAGTTCACCTCCTACATGTCACATACTGTATTTCACCTCCCCCTCCTACATGTCACATACTGTATTTCACCTCCCCCTCCTACATGTCACATACTGTAGTTCACCTCCCCCTCCTACATGTCACATACTGTAGTTCACCTCCCCCTCCTACATGTCACATACTGTAGTTCACCTCCCCCTCCTACATGTCACATACTGTACTGTATTTCACCTCCCCCTCCTACATGTCACATACTGTACTGTAGTTCACCTCCCCCTCCCTACATGTCACATACTGTACTGTAGTTCAACTCCCCTCCTACATGTCACATACTGTAGTTCACCTCCCCCTCCTACATGTCACATACTGTATTTCACCTCCCCCTCCTACATGTCACATACTGTACTGTAGTTCACCTCCCCCTCCCTACATGTCACATACTGTACTGTAGTTCACCTCCCCCTCCCTACATGTCACATACTGTACTGTAGTTCACCTCCCCCTCCTACATGTCACACTGTATTTCACCTCCCCCTCCTACATGTCACATACTGTATTTCACCTCCCCCTCCTACATGTCACATACTGTATTTCACCTCCCCCTCCTACATGTCACATACTGTATTTCACCTCCCCCTCCTACATGTCACATACTGTATTTCACCTCCCCTCCTACATGTCACATACTGTAGTTCACCTCCCCCTCCTACATGTCACATACTGTAGTTCACCTCCCCCTCCTACATGTCACATACTGTAGTTCACCTCCCCCTCCTACATGTCACATACTGTAGTTCACCTCCCCCTCCTACATGTCACATACTGTATTTCACCTCCCCCTCCTACATGTCACATACTGTATTTCACCTCCCCCTCCTACATGTCACATACTGTAGTTCACCTCCCCCTCCTACATGTCACATACTGTACTGTAGTTCACCTCCCCCTCCTACATGTCACATACTGTACTGTATTTCACCTCCCCCTCCTACATGTCACATACTGTAGTTCACCTCCCCCTCCTACATGTCACATACTGTACTGTAGTTCACCTCCCCCTCCTACATGTCACATACTGTAGTTCACCTCCTACATGTCACATACTGTAGTTCACCTCCCCCTCCTACATGTCACATACTGTAGTTCACCTCCCCCTCCTACATGTCACATACTGTATTTCACCTCCCCCTCCTACATGTCACATACTGTATTTCACCTCCCCCTCCTACATGTCACATACTGTAGTTCACCTCCCCCTCCTACATGTCACATACTGTACTGTATTTCACCTCCCCTCCTACATGTCACATACTGTAGTTCACCTCCCCCTCCTACATGTCACATACTGTATTTCACCTCCCCCTCCTACATGTCACATACTGTATTTCACCTCCCCCTCCTACATGTCACATACTGTACTGTAGTTCACCTCCCCCTCCTACATGTCACATACTGTACTGTATTTCACCTCCCCTCCTACATGTCACATACTGTACTGTAGTTCACCTCCCCCTCCTACATGTCACATACTGTATTTCACCTCCCCCTCCTACATGTCACATACTGTATTTCACCTCCCCCTCCTACATGTCACATACTGTATTTCACCTCCCCCTCCTACATGTCACATACTGTATTTCACCTCCCCCTCCTACATGTCACATACTGTATTTCACCTCCCCTCCTACATGTCACATACTGTAGTTCACCTCCCCCTCCTACATGTCACATACTGTAGTTCACCTCCCCCTCCTACATGTCACATACTGTAGTTCACCTCCCCCTCCTACATGTCACATACTGTATTTCACCTCCCCCTCCTACATGTCACATACTGTAGTTCACCTCCCCCTCCTACATGTCACATACTGTATTTCACCTCCCCCTCCTACATGTCACATACTGTACTGTAGTTCACCTCCCCCTCCTACATGTCACATACTGTACTGTATTTCACCTCCCCCTCCTACATGTCACATACTGTAGTTCACCTCCCCCTCCTACATGTCACATACTGTATTTCACCTCCCCCTCCTACATGTCACATACTGTACTGTAGTTCACCTCCCCCTACCTACATGTCACATACTGTACTGTAGTTCACCTCCCCCTCCTACAGTCACATACTGTACTGTAGTTCACCTCCCCCTCCCTACATGTCACATACTGTACTGTAGTTCACCTCCCCCTCCCTACATGTCACATACTGTACTGTAGTTCACCTCCCCCTCCCTACATGTCACATACTGTACTGTAGTTCACCTCCCCTCCTACAGTCACATACTGTACTGTAGTTCACCTCCCCCTCCCTACATGTCACATACTGTACTGTAGTTCACCTCCCCTCCTACATGTCACATACTGTAGTTCACCTCCCCCTCCTACATGTCACATACTGTAGTTCACCTCCCCCTCCTACATGTCACATACTGTACTGTATGTCACCTCCTACATGTCACATGATACCGTATTTCACCTCCTACACCCAAACAGTGACTCGTCTGCTTTATTTTACCACCATGAGAGTCATGATCTGGTATCAGGCCAAGACTGCCTCTCATCACTGACCCTCTTGCTCGCTCCCCAACAGGAAGTACAAGATGAAAATGAAGAAGAAGAACTGGAGCTGTGTGTGTGAAAGGACCACACGCACCCTCTGTGACCTCACAGGTTCTGATCTGCACTACCTGGGAATGTACGTTCTCCGAGTCCGAGCCAGCGCAGACGGAGTCAACTCGGACTGGGTCAACAAAGACTTCTGCCCTGATATCGATGGTGAGAGGAATGGGAGAAGGCAGACAGACTTGAGCGCAGATGGGAAAAACTAAATGAGAGAAGAAAATCAACACCGTTGCGAACATTCACACATTTAAACGCCCACCAACACCCACACACCAACACCTACACACCAACAGCCACAAGCGTGTGTTGATTGGGTTTGAGTTTATTTTATTTTTTACAGGGACATTGCACATTAATCAACGTTTCAGTAAAAGTGACGGTTTTAGCCAGCCGGCTAATTTTCAACCTTTTCAACCTTATTAAAAACAATTACAATATAGACAATCATTGAGCAGTGAGCACACGCAGAGTAACATAGAACAAGCAAGACATAGCATACAGACAGAACAACATAGAACAGATAGCAGCAAGATAAAATTCATAAAAGCAACAAAGTGTTTCCATACTTCACAAGCTACAGACAACATGGAAAATGGCAACACAGCTAGTGACCATGTTCACAAATCTGATTGACCTTTTAGCCATTTTGTGAAAGTGTGATATGTGGTGCAGTTGTGTGTGTCTGATGGCAGTGTATTCCAGACATGGGAAGCTCTCACAGAGGAAACGGATTTACTAAAGGTGTTTTTCCTTAAGGGAACTATACAGTCACCTCTCATGGCAGACCTTGTGGATCTGCTGCCATAGGTTTGGGTTTTCTTTTTAACAAAAAGTGGAGTGGAGGCGGAGCCAGGCCATTTAGGATCTTGAATACAAGACATGTGTAGGTGTATTGCACAATATTTTTCCTGCTCAGGAGCTCATGCTTTCTGAGGATGTAACAGTGATGATGGCTATTGGGCTTCCTATCAAGCACTTTGAGAGCCTGCTTGTTGACAGACTGAATAGGTTTTAATGTTGTACAGGAAGCTTGGGCCCAACTAGTCAAGCAGTATGTTAAGTGGGGGATTATCATAGATTTGAAGTACAGTTTTGCTACCTCTGTAGTCATGAGCTAGGTTGAATTTGGTTATTTGAATGACCTTTTTCACCTGCTTTTTAAAAGACAGGTTGGAATCAAGTATGATGCCAAGATACTTAAAATCAGATACCACCTGGAGCTTCTCCCCTGACACATAGACATCTGGCTCAGTAGCATCTGTTGCCCTCTTTGTGAAGAACATGCAAACAGTTTTTTTTTCATTTCATTTTTCACATTGAGATGCAAACACGAGTCGCTGAGCCACTTTGTAACCTGGACCATTACAGTAGTGAGTTCTTGTGCAGGTGTTGTTTGCTCTGCATGCACATATATCACTATCACTATATATCACTATTAATCACAATGATTTATTCTAGCACATCTAATATTGAGATTGCTTTTCTGGACTTATAGTTGGCTTTTGATGTTATTCAGAGGCATCTTTTCAAATTGACACTTGTGCTTAATGCAAGAAACTAAATGTATGATTTTTTTTTTCTTCTCTTAAAGTTAACAGATGGCGTCACACATTTGATAGGGTCACCTATAAGTATCTTGGGAATTGGTTAGATGAAAAGCTGAATTTGAAACAATATCGATAACCTGACGAAGAAACTGACGTTGAAATTGGGTTTCTATTTTAGGAACAAATCTTGCTTTTCAATATCTGTCAGAAAGGATCTTGTTCAAAGCACTTTATCGGTCCTCGATTTATGGTGATATTGTCTATATGCAGACATCCACAAGTACCTTACATTAAGTCCAGAGTGTATCATGGTGCTTCAAGATTCATGAAAAATGCTACATCAATTACCCATGGTGCAATGTACCTCTCCACCAGGAGGCTAAAGCACTGGTATACTGGTACACAACTCCCTTTGTATCTCTGTTCATTACTGACCAGATCAGTCACTCAATACAGTCTTCGTTCAGTCGCTGCTGTCCTTGTCTGTTCCTAAGTCTAGAACTGAGATGGGGAAGGCTAGAACTGAGGTGGGGAAAGCAATCTTTTTCCCATAATGCCTTCATCCTGAAATATGCTTCAAAAGATATTAAAGTTATGGGAGTTGGTGTCTTGGCCTGTTTTTAAGACGCTGATCGACGACACTGTTTGTGATAGCTGCAGTTTTTTCTAATCTTCAAATATATCTGTAACTTGTGACACTTAAGCTGTGTTCGAATACTCACACGAACTGCTCTAACTGTACTATTAGTGACTTAAATTGAGTATGTAGTCTGCTTATTGGTCATAGTGTGGATGTAGTTAGTATGCCAAAAGTTCCCGGATGTTGTAATTTTAACAAAGTATACAAGCAGTAGACACCATTTCTGTGCTTTTAGGGCCCATAATGCAAATCCTCAGAAAAGGGGGTGTGGCTTCACAACATTTTCAGATTTGTAGTAAATGGTTGAAAATAAGCAGCCGAGGTCTGACGAGAGAGGATACAAATTCTCATTGCTTTAACTAATTATGACAAATGTTGAGTAATGTAATAAAGTAATTACTTTTCAAATAAGTTACATTTTGTTAGCTACGCTATCCTTACGAACCACATAGCATATTACAGCAGTATGTACTGGTTTGTGAGCTAGCTAGCTACCTAACGTTAGTTGGCTACTAATACATTGGACTTGCCAGTATATTAACTATATGCTATCTAACTACCCAACGTTTATTGACTTGATTATTCACGTCATGCTTAGCTAAGTGCTATAGTCGTTGTGTGTTCTCAATGGACATTGTTAATTCACTCTGGCTAGCTACTCCGATTTCAGAGCACTCTTGTGCCAGAGCGCAGAATAAATTATGAATTTATGAACGTGCTTCTACACCTGCATTGCTTGCTGTTTGGGGTTTTAGGCTGGGTTTCTGTACAGCACTTTGAGATATCAGCTGATGTACGAAGGGCTATATAAATATATTTGATTTGAACTCGCAATACCGGTGTCAGTAAACATCCGCAAAAAAAAAAAGCGTAATTACATTCTTTCCATTAGCACAGTTGGTTACCAACGCTCTGGATAACATGAAA
Source organism: Oncorhynchus clarkii lewisi (assembly GCF_045791955.1). NCBI lineage: Eukaryota > Metazoa > Chordata > Actinopteri > Salmoniformes > Salmonidae > Oncorhynchus > Oncorhynchus clarkii. The sequence continues at coordinate 33,922 of NW_027258499.1, forward strand.
CCAGCCTAACCAGCTCTGCTAGGGCGAGTACAATGGTCAGAGTGAAGTGTTCTCTCATTTGTGTCTGGAAGTAGCTAGCCAACGTTAGCCAGTTAGCTTGGGTGCTTGACTTCCGCTTTTGAGGCCAGAGCGTCGGATGTGCTCTCTGAACTCTCCCAGAGCGACGCGCTCTGAATTTATGAATGCCCAGATCGCATTCTGGCACGTCCGATTTACGAACCCACCCGAAGTTGTGGGATGTCTAGCTAGTAATTTGCAACGCCAACAAGCTAGCAAGACTTTGCACAGCAACGGTATCAATTTCCGGTAGACAGGCGACGTGCAAGTACCCTCAACTGAAAGGATACCGTTAGTTTACAGTTAACTAAAATTAATTAATAGTATGTTTTATTTACTCATTAAGTAATACAGTATGTTAGTATCGGTAGTTGGTTTCTATGACTACGCTGCTATTTCCCTGTTTTGCCTTCTTGCCTCGCAAAACAGGTTAACATCAATGTGTCACGAACCGGCTCAAAGCCCGTAACAAAAGGGAGACAACGAGTAACTAAGTACAATATACAATGGTGTGTGTGTAATCAGTAGTGTAAGTGAGTGTTTTGCATACATGCATGTGATAATGCAGGGTGTTGAAAGGTGCCAAAGCAAACAACCAAAAAAAAACACCAAGATACACAACAATCTGTAGAGGTGTCTGCATGGAGAGAGTCTCCTCCATGAATGGGGAAGTGGTGTATTTATCCTAGGAGACACCGGGCCCAGGTGTTTCCCATGTAGCTGACGACCCTCCCAACTCCGCCCACCGGCATCCTAATAAGGAAACAAGCACAAAGAGAGAATACGGCAGACAGAGTGGGAGGGTCGTCACAAATGGGTCTTACCTGGTTAAATACAATTAAAATAACGCACCAACCGGCCCACACACACAACACTATCATCGCGCACGCACACAACACTATCATCGCGCGCACGCACACAACACTATCATCGCGCACACAACACTATCATCGCGCGCACGCACACAACACTATCATCGCGCACACAACACTATCATCGCGCGCACGCACGCAACACTATCCTCGCGCACACACACACAACTACACTCACTCACAAACAGTTAATCTGTCCTTCACCAAGAATCATTCCCAGGACTCTGGAGTTGCCTGTATGGCAACTATTGATTATTAGTGAGTTTATTTAGGTCATCTCTGTTCTTCCCCCTGTCTAGCTTCGTTGGGCCCACCGTCCAGAGTGGAGCTGGCTCCTGTGGGGAACCTGCTGGATGTGACCATCTCTGACCCCCTGACCAGCACCCAGCACTCCATGAAGGAACACGTCCTTTTCCTGTACTACCGCATCCTGTACTGGAGCCGCTCTGATGACCCTCAGGTACTGGCACAACCATCTGCCTTGTTTTGTGGCCTCTAAAGACTTGTGGGCCTCCCCTCAGTAACCCTGGGACTGCTGTCACCTGGGCCTCCCCTCAGTAACCCTGGGCCTCCCCTCAGTAACCCTGGGACTGCTATCACCTGGGCCTCCCCTCAGTAACCCTGGGACTGCTGTCACCTGGGCCTCCCCTCAGTAACCCTGGGACTGCTGTCACCTGGGCCTCCCCTCAGTAACCCTGGGACTGCTGTCACCTGGGCCTCCCCTCAGTAACCCTGGGACTGCTGTCACCTGGGCCTCCCCTCAGTAACCCTGGGACTGCTATCACCTGGGCCTCCCCTCAGTAACCCTGGGACTGCTATCACCTGGGCCTTCCCTCAGTAACCCTGGGACTGCTATCACCTGGGCCTCCCCTCAGTAACCCTGGGACTGCTGTCACCTGGGCCTCCCCTCAGTAACCCTGGGCCTGCTGTCACCTGGGCCTCCCCTCAGTAACCCTGGGACTGCTGTCACCTGGGCCTCCCCTCAGTAACCCTGGGACTGCTGTCACCTGGGCCTCCCCTCAGTAACCCTGGGACTGCTGTCACCTGGGCCTCCCCTCAGTAACCCTGGGACTGCTGTCACCTGGGCCTCCCCTCAGTAACCCTGGGCCTCCCCTCAGTAACCCTGGGCCTCCCCTCAGTAACCCTGGGACTGCTATCACCTGGGCCTCCCCTCAGTAACCCTGGGCCTCCCCTCAGTAACCCTGGGACTGCTATCACCTGGGCCTTCCCTCAGTAAACCTGGGACTGCTATCACCTGGGCCTTCCCTCAGTAACCCTGGGACTGCTATCACCTGGGCCTTCCCTCAGTAACCCTGGGACTGCTATCACCTGGGCCTCCCCTCAGTAACCCTGGGACTGCTGTCACCTGGGCCTCCCCTCAGTAACCCTGGGACTGCTGTCACCTGGGCCTCCCCTCAGTAACCCTGGGACTGCTATCACCTGGGCCTTCCCTCAGTAACCCTGGGACTGCTATCACCTGGGCCTTCCCTCAGTAACCCTGGGACTGCTGTCACCTGGGCCTCCCCTCAGTAACCCTGGGACTGCTGTCACCTGGGCCTCCCCTCAGTAACCCTGGGCCTCCCCTCAGTAACCCTGGGCCTCCCCTCAGTAACCCTGGGACTGCTATCACCTGGGCCTCCCCTCAGTAACCCTGGGCCTCCCCTCAGTAACCCTGGGACTGCTATCACCTGGGCCTTCCCTCAGTAAACCTGGGACTGCTATCACCTGGGCCTCCCCTCAGTAAACCTGGGACTGCTGTCACCTGGGCCTCCCCTCAGTAAACCTGGGACTGCTGTCACCTGGGCCTCCCCTCAGTAAACCTGGGACTGCTGTCACCTGGGCCTCCCCTCAGTAACCCTGTGGCTGCTGTCACCTGGGCCTCCCCTCAGTAACCCTGTGGCTGCTGTCACCTGGGCCTCCCCTCAGTAACCCTGGGGCTGCTGTCACCTGGGCCTCCCCTCAGTAACCCTGGGGCTGCTGTCACCTGGGCCTCCCCACAGTAACCCTGGGGCTGCTGTCACCTGGGCCTCCCCTCAGTAACCCTGGGACTGCTGTCACCTGGGCCTTCCCTCAGTAACCCTGGGGCTGCTGTCACCTGGGCCTCCCCTCAGTAACCCTGGGGCTGCTGTCACCAGGGCCTTCCCTCAGTAACCCTGGGACTGCTGTCACCAGGGCCTCCCCTCAGTAACCCTGGGACTGCTGTCACCTGGGCCTCCCCTCAGTAACCCTGTAACTGATATAAAATACCAGAAGCTACAACATGTAACATTCTAAACAACAAACTTAAAGATAGGAACACAAGTGTGTTTTTCTATTGTTGGATTCGGGGTAGACTTTGAACATTGCGATATTAAAGACATGATAGATCAGTTGTTTGTTTTTTTGTCCGAATCACAGCTTTAACGACCCTTTGGGAAGAATTAAACTTGGTTTAGCTTCTTTAGTGTCCGTGAGTTATTTAGCATTATGCAGGGAACTGGTTGGTGCTTTGTATTCTAGAAGGGTTTGAAGTGTTCTATGATGGTGCTTTGTATTCTAGAAGGCTTTGAAGTGTTCTATGATGGTGATTTGTATTCTGGAAGGGTTTGAAGTGTTCTAGGATGGTGCTTTGTATTCTGGAAGGGTTTGAAGTGTTCTATGATGGTGCTTTGTATTCTAGAAGGCTTTAAAGTGTTCTATGATGGGGCTTTGTATTCTGGAAGGGTTTGAAGTGTTCTATGATGGTGCTTTGTATTCTAGAAGGCTTTGAAGTGTTCTATGATGGGGCTTTGTATTCTGGAAGGGTTTGAAGTGTTCTATGATGGTGCTTTGTATTCTAGAAGGCTTTGAAGTGTTCTATGATGGGGCTTTGTATTCTGGAAGGGTTTGAAGTGTTCTATGATGGTGCTTTGTATTCTAGAAGGCTTTGAAGTGTTCTATGATGGGGCTTTGTATTCTGGAAGGGTTTGAAGTGTTCTATGATGGGGCTTTGTATTCTGGAAGGGTTTGAAGTGTTCTATGATGGTGATTTGTATTCTGGAAGGGTTTGAAGTGTTCTATGTCAGTTGTTCCATGTTCTCTGGAACTCTTCCAGCTGAAACAACATCAATAACCCTTCTGCTGTGTCCCTGTGTTACACCAGAGCAGATATATAAATCATACCTATCATCTGTATATCCCAAACCTTTCCTGGAGTACCCCCAACCGTTCCACTTTTTGAGACGTATTCAGGACTAGCACATCTGATTCAACTTGTGAAGGGCTTGATGAGTTCACCACTAGAATCCCATGTGCTCCTACTGGAATGGGTGAAATAAGTGGAACGTCTGGGGGAAGGTAGTGCAAGAGAGGGCAGCGTATCCCAACACTGTCTGATTTTATAACGTGTTCTTATTGGATGTTCAGGGTCTGAAGCCTAAAGTGTTGGACTCTAGCAACAACCTGGTGACGCTGCCTGAGTTGGAGGCCTGGACGTGGTACTGTGTCATGATCCAGTCTCGCTACGACTACTACAACAAGACTAGCAGCTACACAGAACCCCAGTGCATGCAGACGGAGGGTAGGAATGAACATTTCACACTAAAGGCTTGGAGATTTGTTTCCAAATTGCTTGACAAATTACCTACCTGTATAATGTGTGTGTAGAGATGCCAGAGAGTGTGTTTTACAGGAGTAATTGCATAATAAGGCCACTAAAGTGTGACTGTTCTCGTCCTCAGGTGACACCCCGTACGGGCAGATCTTCCTGTACTTCCTGGTCTCCATGATGGTGTGTTTCCTGCTCGTGTTGCTTTCCTCCTACGCCTTTATCAGGTTCTACAGAGTCCTCAAAAACACCTTTTACCCCTCTATCCAGCTGCCTGCACACATCCAGGAGGTAGGCCTCACAAACGCTTACTCAACAGTAAACAGCATAACAGTAGTATCCAGGTGTACCGTCCATCCTCTTGGTTGGTGGGTGTGTCTGTGTGTTTAAGGGTGGTTGGGAATAAGTAATGACAATTTGTCTTTCTCTCTTCCCCTCCCCCCAGTACCTCTGTGACTCCTCCCCCGGCTCCGACATGCCCCGCCTCCTCACTGCTGATTCAGAGGCGGAGCTGTGCAGTGATAAGCTGACCATCTGTCCTGAGGTGGTGCTACTGGAGATACACGTCCCTCCTCCCCTCACAGCGCCCCCCTCAGAGCTGGAGCAGGACAGCGGCAGGCACATCCGCCAGGACAGCGGAGACTCTGGAATCTACTCCACAGAGGGAGGCTCCGCCCAGCAGGGTCGTAGTGGTGGGGAGCCAATCAGGAGAGACCAGGAAGTGGACTCCTGGCAGACACTGGAGCAGGTCAAGATGGAGGAGATGGGGAGAGAGTTGGCTGAAGAAAGAGATCTGGACGAGGGGGTTGTGGATGTTTGCGTCTGAGTAGAAATGGAGAGAGGAGAGCTGGGTGGAAAGCATCAATGATGGTTGGCGATTTGTAACGAGGAAATGAGAACGGTTGCACAGAATGTTCTCAAGTCTCCGTCTTGCTGCTTTTCCTCAAAGGACACTGAAGACGATGACGTCTCTGAGCCAAAGACGCATCGTCACCTGTCCTGCCTACATTAAAGGAAACATCTACTCCAAAACTATCTCATGATATTGTTTCATTAAGTGCACTGTTGACACAATCCCAAAATGTTTTGCATGTCAACAGATACGTTTTCAAAATATTGGACTTTCAAGAAGCAAAGTGTCACATGATGTAAAATGCATCATTGAAGCCAAGTGCTTCTTGAAAGTCCAATATTTTGAAAACGTATCTGTTGACATGCAAAACATTTTGGGACTGTATCAACAGTGGACTTAATGAATCCCATGTTGCTGTGTTTTTTTTTCAAGGGTATAGAAACGAGCTTTAAAATGTCAGATTTAGTATGAGGGTGGGGGCCCATTTGACTTCAAGATGTCTAAAAGACCCCAGTCCATCTTGCTTTTCTATGGCCGGTGTAATGACTGACATGTTTTAGTGTAGTTTGGAACACGTTTATCTCATCTCAAGACTCGGCTGGTCACAGCCAAGGGCGTACTTTCTGTTCCCAGTGAATTCTGACACTGTCGCTCCATTTTAGCGTCCTGTGAAGTGTGTGAATCCAGGGGGAAACAGGGTAGCTCATTGTGTTTAAACGACAGGGTATCAGTTTCAACAATTTCAATCCTAAAAAATCAACCTATTTTTCCAGTCAAGACATTTTCTTGAAAAGGAATGGTTCTGGTTAATTCATCTTCAAAACGAATCCTGTCGTGTGTTTGTGTGTGTGTGTGTGTGTGTGTGTGCCTTGGATAGATAAGACAGTACATTGGCAGCAGTGCATTTCGTGTGTGGGCGTGTGTTGTCAGTGTAAGTACTGAATGTCTGAGAGTCCTGTGTGTGTGCGTGCTTAGTATAGATGATAGACAGTACATTGGCAGTAGCGTATTTGGTGTGTGTTGTTAGTGTAATTACTGAATGTCCTGTGTGTACATAGTCAATGCATGTAGTCCGGGTAGCCATTTGAAGAGCTATTTCGCAGTCTTAAGGCTTGGTTATAGAAGCTGTTCAGGGTCGTGTTGGTTCCAGACGTGGTGCACTGTGGTTGCTCGAGTCTTTCACAACGTTTGGGGCCTTCCTCTTGACACCGCCTGGTATAGTGGTCCTGGATAGCAGGGAGCTCTGCCCGGGTGATGGACTGGGCCGTAATCCGTGGTGGTTTGCCCTGCCACATCTGAGTGCCTGTTGTTTTTTTTATTTTTATTGTGTTACTTTTAGAAACATTGAATTCGTTTTGTCCTTTTATGATTCTTATAGAATCTGACATCAGGAAGTGTCATGTTTTCTTATTATTTGACTTCATCTTTGTTTTGAAAGGTGCTTTGGTCCGACTGTTACTGGTTGGGCCCCTGAGTCTTAAACAAGAACTGAATCCCTGAAGGTCTATTGTTTATTGATGTCTCTCTTCCTCTTTCTGATGGTTTGTTCGCTGAGGTGGAACAACTTCCACCTAGAGCAGGGCTGCCCAACCCTCTTCCTGGAGATCTACTGTCCTGTAGGTTTTCAGTCCAACCCTAATTTAACATTTCTGATTCCGCTAGTTAAGGTCTTGTTGAGCAGCTAATGAGTAGAATCAGGTATGTTTTTTAAATTAAGGTTGGACTGAAAACCCACAGGACGGTAGATCTCCAGGAAGAGGGTTGGCCTGAAAACCCACAGGACGGTACATCTCCAGGAAGAGGGTTGGCCTGAAAACCCACAGGACGGTACATCTCCAGGAAGAGGGTTGGGCAGCCCTGGCCTAGAGGTTTTTCCACTACATTTTGGCAAAGTTAAAACAAGGAAATACTCAGCATAGCATTTGGATAAGAAGTGACATGAAACCAAATGCATTAACAAATCGCCATACCTTGGTATCTGTCAAAGCCTCATAACCACAGCCAATGCAAATGTTTATCGTCTACGCTTTATACCAAGCTGACGTCTGAAGGAGAGTTATAATTACCTAGTGTGAGTCAAGTAGTCCTGGTGAATAGTGTTCCCAAAATATCGTCGCATTTTATATCGTTGGGCATGCTGTGCAATACTGAACGTGCTGTAAACTATTGCTTCCAAATGGAGTTGAATTCCTATTAAAGAAAGTATCTCTCATCTCATACCCCTTGCCCCAGGCCTTTTATTGCATACTGACACTGTACTGATTTTTCTGTGTAGTCTGTTAATTTATTAATCACACTGGGGTGGGAAGATGTGATTGTGAACATGTTGCCTCACGTAGGTTATTGATAGATTCTGGGTTAAACCTTAGACCATTGTTTATATTCAGAAGTATCTTATTTAAGGAGTGATAGCGACTGGTTTTTGTTTTACATCAGAAGTTAATGGTTATCTGTAGGAGCCAGATGGCTTTGGAATGTGTTGGGTGGACGGGAGGAAGTCACAGGATTGCTATAGGGGATACGGATTGTGATCTGTGGGTTAGGAAAATGAGGGGTTGAGGTCAGATTGCCTTAAGGTAGAAATTATGGTTTATTACCTTTCTGTCAAACCATAATAGATGTAAGGGTTGGTGAGAAGGAGTGCCTACATTTGGATTGTGTGTGTGTGAGCATATTACACACACACACACACACACACACACACACTTGAAGTTGAAGTTTTACATACACCTTAGCCAAATATATTTAAATTCTATTTTTCACAATTCCTGACATTTAATCCTAGTAAAAATTCCCTGTTTTAGGTCAGTTAGGATCACCACTTTATATTAAGAATGTGAAATGTCAGAATAATAGTGGAGAGAATCATTTCAGCTTTTATTTCTTTCATCACATTCCCAGTGGGTCAGAAGTTTACATGCACTCAATTAGTATTTGGTAGCATTGCCTTTAAATTGTTTAACTTGTGTCAAACGTTTCGGGTAGCCTTCCACAAACTTCCCACAATAAGTTTGGTGAATTTTGGCCCATTCCTCCTGACAGAGCTGGTATAACTGAGTCAGGTTTGTCGGCCTTTCACACGCTTTTTCAGTTCTGCACACAAACTTTCTATAGGATTGAGGTCAGGGCTTTGCCATGGCCACTCCAATACCTTGACTTTGTTGTCCTCAAGCCATTTTGTCACAACTTTGGAAGTATGCTTGGAGTCATTGTCCATTTGGAAAATGCATTTGCAACCAAGCTTTAACTTCCTGATTGATGTCTTGATCTTGCTTCGACATAACCACATTTCCATTCCTCATGATGTTATCTATTTTGTGACGTGCACCAGTCCCTCCTGCAGCAAAGCACCCGCACAACATGGTGCTGCCATCCCCATGCTTCACGGTTGGGATGGTGTTCTTTGGCTTGCAAGCCTCCCCTTTTTCCTCAACACGACGATGGTCATTATGGCCAAACAGTTCTATTTTTGTTTCATCAGACCAGAGGACATTTCTCTAAAAAGTACGATCTTTGTCCCCATGTGCAGTTACAAACCGTAGTCTGGCTTTTTTTTTTATGGCGGGTTTTGGAGCAGTGGCTTCTACCTTGCAGAGCGGCCTTTCAAGTTATGTCGATATAGGACTCGTTTTACTGTGGATACAGATACTTTTGTACCATCTTCAAAAGGTCCTTTGCTGCTGTTCTGGGATTGATTTGCACTTTCGCACCAAGGTACGTTCATCTCTAGGAGACAACGCGTCTCCTTCCTGAGCGGTATGACGGCTGCATGGTCCCATGGTGTTTATACTTGCGTACTATTGGTTGTACAGATGAATGTGTTACCTTCAGGTGTTTGGAAATTGATCCCAAGGATGAACCAGACTTGTGGAGGTCTTCAAGTTTCTGATGTCTTGGCTTATTTCTTTTGTTTTTCCCATGATGTCAAGCAAAGAGGCCCAGAGTTTGAAGGTAGGTCTTGAAATACATCCACAGGTACACCTCCAATTGACTAAAATTGTTAAATAGCCTATCAGAAGCTTCTAAAGCCATGACATCATTTCCTGGAATTTTCCCAGCTGTTTAAAAGCACAGTCAAGTTAGTGTATGTAAACTTCTGACCCACTGGAATTGTGATACAGTAAATTATAAGTGAAAAAATATGTCTAAACAATTGTTGGAAAAATTACTTGTGTCGTGCACAAAGTAGATGTCCTAACCGACTTGCCAAAACTAGTTTGTTAACAAGAAATTTGTGGAGTGGTTGAAAAACAAGTTTTAATGAATCCAACGACTTCAACTACGTACTCCTCTAATCCTTACATTTTATGTTTCGACAGGAAGACGAAGTGATAGAGTAATAAAACCGTTCTGTCTCCCTTAAGGTAACCTGACCTGACTTCAACCCCCTTGACGTCTAATCCAAAGCTTTCCACCCGTATCACCTATCGCACACCCTTGACTCCCTCCCGTCCACCCAGCACATTCCACAGCCACTGTCTTTCTACAGAGAACCATTCACCTCTGACATAAAACCTAGTCTCTTCCACTCATTTATCCACTATGTTTGTTTCCCCAAATCCAACAGTCCCTCCTATTGAAAGATCGCTTCCTAATGTTCAATTTACATAAACTTGGAAATTACATATAAATGGACAAACAATGATAATAAAACACAAAATAAATAAATAAATAAAATGATCATAAATGAACAAACAATGATAAACATTCGCCGTGAGGTTTACAAGCGTAGAGCCTGATGGCCTCTGTTCTATGATCACACCGCACACAACTGTATTTCCGTCTCTCATCACACAGCAAAATGACATTCCAGCTGAACCTGCTGTCTTGTTCCATGTCAGCTGGAACGCTTTTGTGTTTCTCCACTCTCTTCTTCTGGTTCCTAAGAGAGTGTGATCGCACAAGACTTGGAAAACAAACAAAAAAAAGACACACAAAACATAACAGTATTAACAACGTGATAAGCAATGCATAATTATATATGCATGAAAACCAAAGTCTGAGATCATGACGATTCTCACTCTCTCTTCACCTGACTATACTTTTCTGCTGGATTCCACAAAAATGAAGACCCTAAAAAAAACTCATGCTTTCGCCCAGTCTTACCCTTCCAGCCCCAGGTTCTGAGAGGCGTTCCCAAGTCATGTCATTTTCACTTTGTTCCCCATCTCCTCCATTGCCACACCTCTACATCCTCTTAAGGCAACTCAGTACTGTATATGCTTTCACATCAATGCTTTCAACATGTTGTTTAGAGTACAATTATAACATCTATCCTCTTTCATATGGTGCATTAGCCAATAAAGCAGCTAACCCCAACCCAACTATGATGTTTAAAGTAGCTCCTAGACCCAACACTAGATCTAGACCCTGAATCCAACACTAACAAACGCCTAACCTTTACCTTAACCTTATCCCCTAGCTAAGCTAACGTTAGCCAAAAGAAATTGCAATTCGTAACATATGAAATGGGCATCCACAAATGAATACATACCACACGAAACGTAACATATGATACTCATTTGATTGTTACAGCTTTACGTTTACTATGTTCCGTCTACCCCTGAGTCCAGGTTGGAAGGACCTGTGGAAACAGAGGGGAGATAGGTTTAATAGCATATCTTCATCCCTGATCTTGACAGCCTATTTGCATGGCAAGCCTTCCTCTTTGCAAACCCAGGTAAGTTACAACAAGTTACATACAACTCTCCTTCTGTGGCCTCCAACTGCTCTTAAATGAAAGCAAAACTAAATGTATGCTCTTCAACCGATCGCTGCCCACACCTACCCACCCGTCTAGCATCACTACTCTGGACAGTTCTGACTTAGAATATGTAGACAACTACAAATACCAAGGTGTCTGGCTAGACTGTAAACTCTCCTTCCAGACTCACATTAAGCATCTCCAATCCAAAATTAAATCTAGAATCGGCTTTCTATTTCGCAACAAAGCATCCTTCACTCACGTTGCCAAACATACCCTCGTAAAACTGACCATCCTACCGATACTTGACTTCGGCGATGTCATTTACAAAATAGCCCCCAACACTCTACTCGGCAAATTGGATGCAGTCTATCACAGTGCCATCCGTTTTGTCACCAAAGCCCCATATACTACCCACCACTGTGACCTGTATGCTCTTGTTGGCTGGCCCTCGCTTCATATTCGTCAACAAACCCACTGGCTCCAGGTCATCTATAGGTCTTTGCTAGGTAAAGCCCCGCCTTATCTCAGCTCACTGGTCACCATAGCAGCACCCACCCGTAGCACGAGCTCCAGCAGGTATATTTCACTGGTCATCCCCAAAGCCAATTCCTCCTTCGGCCACCTTTCCTTCCAGTTCTCTGCTGCCAATGACTGGAACGAACTGCAAAAATCACTGAAGCTGGAGACTCATATCTCCCTCACTAGTTTTAAGCACCAGCTGTCAGAGCAGCTCACAGATCACTGCACCTATACATAGCCCATCTGTAAATAGCCCATCCAATTACCTCATCACCATATTGTTATTTATTTATTTTTCTCCTTTGCACCTCAGTATCTCTACTTGCACACTCATCTTCTGCACATCTATCACCCCAGTGTTTAATTTGCCATACTGGAATAATTTTGCCACTATGACCTATTTATTGCCTCACCCCCCTTATCCTACCTCATTTGCACACACTGTATATTATTTGACTGTATGTTTGTTTATTCCATGTGTAACTCCGTGTTGTTGTTTGTGTTGCTTTGCTTTATCTTATCCAGGTCGCAGTTGTAAATGAGAACTTGTTCTCAACTGGCCTACCTGGTTAAATAAAGGTGAAAAAAACTAAACTAAAACTAAAAATTCAGTTATAGCTTGTTCCACTTGTACTTTTGCGATACTTGAGCAGTGACTAGACATTTGATTAAAATAATTCCCAACTCAACAAGTGTTACAGGTGAATCTAAAGGCAATATTGGTCGTGCATATAGTGCATTCGTCAAGTATTCAGACCACTTAACATTTTCCACATTTTGTTACGTTACAGTCTTATTCTAAAATGGATTAAAAAAAATAATCCCTCAATCTACACAATAATGACAAAGCTAAAACAGGTTTGTAGAATTTTGTACAAATTCATAAAGTAACTTTTTACATAAGTGTTCAGACCATTTACTTAATACTTTGTTGAAGCATCTTTGGCAGCGAATACAGCCTCAAATCTTCTTGGGTATGACGCTACAAGCTTGGCACACCTGTATTTGGGGAGTTTCTCCCATTCTTCTCTGTAGATCCTCTCAAGCTCTGTCAGGCTGGATGAGGGAGCGTTGCTGCACAGCTATTTTCAGGTCTCTCCAGAGATGTTCGATCGGGTTCAAGTCCGGGCTCTGGCTGGGCCACTCAAGGACATGCAGAGACTTGCAAAAATGTCTAAAACCCTGTTTTCGCTTTGTTATTATGGGGTATCCTAGGGGCATTGGCAGACACAATGTAAGTAACTTAATTTATGTCTCCCTATTTGCCCTGAATTCCTCTTATCTTACAGCTATTATATGCAGTAATCCATGAGCCTATGAACCAGAGTTATACAGTTAACACCGAGGCGGTGTACCCTTGTAGGAAGATGTAGAGCAGGCCAGAAGGCAAAACTGAAAAAAAAGAAAGCCTAACCTCCATTAAATAAAATGATGGCGGAGCTGAAACAGTACTTCTGTTCCAGGGTGTTTATTTACATAGCGATTCTGGAAGAAAAACAGTACTGTCACCAAAAGTATACATTATGGGACAGCTTTATATATTAAAATATATACACACAATACTCCCCCATCAACAGCTCAATCAAAATGGTGTGTGTGTGTGTGTACACCAATCGCTTCTCCATCACGGAAGACCACTTTGTGCAGCTCACCCTGCACTATCAGTTCCAATGTAAATAACATGAGTAAGTCTACCTCTGATAAGCTTCCCAGTAAAGCATTAAAAACCAATTAAGCAACCCAGAAGAGTGCTAAAAATAGCCCATATTTACATATGCAGCCTGAGAAACAAGGTCCATGAAGTCAATAACTTGCTTGTAACAGATGACATTCATATTCTGACTATCTCTGAAACTCACTTAGATACTACCTTTGATGATACAGTGGTAGCAATACATGGTTATAACATCTACTGTAAAGAAAGAAATGTTAACAGGGGTGGTGTTGCGATCTATATTCAGAATCACATTCCTGTAAAGCTTTAGAGACAATCTAATGTTAAATACTGCTGAAGTAATATGGCTACAGGTTCATCTGCCTCACCTAAAGCCCTTTCTTGGGGGAAGCTGCTATAGACCACCAAGTGTTATAACAGTCAGTATCTGGATATTGTGTGTGAAATGCTTGATAATGTATGTGATATCAACAGAGGTATATTTTATGGGTGATTTTAAATGTTGACTGGCTTATCAAGCTGCCTACTCAAGAAAACACTTCAAACTGTAACCAGTGGGCTACAACCTGGTTCAGGTTGTCAGTCAATCAACCTACCAGGGTATTTACAAACAGCACAGGAATGAAATCATCTTTACTAATTCTGCAGATATTTTCTTTAAAGCAGGATCTAAATCCATAGGATGTAGTGATCACAAAATAATAGCCCATATCTAGGAAAACCAACGTTTCAAAGGCTGGGCCTAATATAGTGTATAAGAGGTCATACAATACGTTTTGTAGTGATTCACATGTTGATGATGTAAAGAATATTTGCTGGTCTGTGGTGTGTAGTGAGGAGCCACCAAACGTTGCACTTGACACATTTATGAAACTACTTATTCCAGTTACTAATAAGCAACCATTAAGAAAATGACTAAAAACTGTTCAATCTCCTTGGATGGATGAGGAATTTGAAATTTGTATGGTTGAGAGGGACGAGGCAAAAGGAATGGCAAATAAGTCTAGCTGCACAGCTGATTGGTAAATGTACTGCAAATTAAGAAATGTGACTAAACTAAATAAAAAGAATGACAAGCCACCGGGGTCTGACAATCTGGATGAAAAATTACTGGAGGATGATAGCGAACGATATTGCCACATCTTCAATTTAAGCCTACTAGAGAGCATGTGCCCTCAGGCCTGGAGGGAAGCTAAAGTCATTCCGCTGCCCAAGAATAGTAAATCCTCCTTTACTGGCTCAAATAGCCAACCACTCAGCCTGTTACCAATCCTTACTTCTGAAAAAAATTGTGTTTTACCAGATACAATGTTATTTCACAGTAAACAAATTGACAACAGACTTTCAACACGCTTATAGGGAAGGACACTCAACAAGCACGGCACTTAAATGACTGATGATAAACTGATTGTGGGGGCTGTCTTGTTAGACTTCAGTGCAGCTTTTGACATTATCGATCATAGTCTGCTGCTGGAAAAACTTGTGTTATGGCTTTACACCCCCTGCTATAATGTGGATAAAGAGTTACCTGTCTAAAAGAACACAGACGGTGTTCTTTAATGGAATGCTCTCCAACATAATCCAGGTAGAATCAGGAATTCCCCAGGGTAGCTGTTTAGGCCCCTTACTTTTTCAATCTTTACTAACGACATGCCACTGACTTTGAGTAAAGCCAGTGTGTCTATGTATGCGGATGACTCAACACTATACATGTCAGCTACTACAGTGACTGAAATGACTGCAACACTTAACAAAGAGCTGCAGTTAGTTTCGGGATGGGTAGCAAGGAATAAGTTAGTCCTAAATATTTCCAAAACTAAAAGACATTTGGGACAAATCATTCACTAAACTACGTCTCGTAATGAATAATGTGAAAATTGAGCAAGTTGAGGTGACAACTGCTTGGAGTAACTCTGGATTGTAAACTGTCATGGTCAAAGCATATTGATACAACAGTAACTAAGATGGGGATAAGTCTGTCCATAATAAAGTGATGCTCTGCCTTCTTAACAGCACTAACAACAAGGCAGGTCCTACAGGCCCTAGTTTTGTAGCACCTAGGCAACTGTGCAGTAGTGTGGTCAGGTGCCAGAAAGAGGGACTTGGGAAAATTGCAATTGGCTCAGAACAGGGCAGCACGGCTGGCACTTAAATGTACACAGAGAGCTAATATTAATAATACACATGTCAATCTCTCTTGGCTGAAAGTGGAAGACAGATGGACTTCATCATTACATGTTTTTGTAAGAGGTGTTGACAAGCTGAATGTACCAAGCTGTCTAAAATACTAGCACACAGCTCGGACACCCATGCATACCGCACAAGACATGCCACCAGAGGTCTCTTCACAGTCCCCAAGTCCAGAACAGATTGTGGGAGGCGCACAGTACTACATAGAGCCATGACTACATGGAACTCTATTCCACATCTGATAACTGATGCAAACAGTAGAATCAGATTTAAAAAGCAGGTAAAAATACACCTTACGGAACAACGGGGACTGTGAAGAGACACAGAAGGTACAGACACATGTAAACAGTACGCACACATTGTTGTATGGTGGTATTGAACATGTTGTGTTGTGGACATGTGGTGGTGTAGGGACGTTATATGATGTCCTGTTTTATCTTTAGTTAATTCAGTACAAACACAGTTCACTGTTTTATCTGTTGTTTTATATGTAATGTGGGTGTTTTGGTGTGTTTGGATCCTAGGAAGAGTAGCTGCTGCCTTGACAGGAATTAATGAGGATGCATAATAAACCCCAGGAAGAGTAGCTGCTGCCTTGACAGGAACTAATGAGGATCCATAATAAACCCAGGAAGAGTAGCTACTGTCTTGGCAGGAACTAATGGGGATCCATAATAAACCCCAGGAAGAGTAGCTGCTGTCTTGGCAGGAACTAATGGGGATCCATAATAAACCCCAGGAAGAGTAGCTGCTGTCTTGGCAGGAACTAATGGTGATCCATAATAAACCCCAGGAAGAGTAGCTGCTGTCTTGGCAGGAACTAATGGTGATCCATAATAAACCCCAGGAAGAGTAGCTGCTGTATTGGTAGGAACTAATGAGGATCCATTATAAACCCCAGGAAGAGTAGCTGCTGTCTTGGCAGGAACTAATGGGGATCCATAATAAACCCCAGGAAGAGTAGCTGCTGTCTTGGCAGGAACTAATGGGGATCCATAATAAACCCCAGGAAGAGTAGCTGCTGTCTTGGCAGGAACTAATGAGGATCCATAATAAACCCCAGGAAGAGTAGCTGCTGCCTTGGCAGGAACTAATGAGGATCCATTATAAACCCCAGGAAGAGTAGCTGCTGTCTTGGCAGGAACTAATGGGGATCCATTATAAACCCCAGGAAGAGTAGCTGCTGTCTTGGCAGCAGCTAATGGGGATCCCTAGTAGGAAATACAAATACAAAGTGTGTAGATTGATGAGGATTTTTTAAATATATATTTTTAATCAATTTTAGAATAAGGCTGTAATGCAACAAAATGAGGAAAAAGTTAAGGGGGCTGAATACTTTCCGAATCCATTGTAGACCCATTGCTGATGATGTCATGATGATGTCATGATGTCTCGACTGCTGTGTCACAAGCTAAATACAAAAACCCAATTTTCCATAAAATTATTTGGAGTGTGTCGTATCAGTCAGCTCATAATGAGAACTCTCTCTGGTGGAATAGTGGGTCACCATTCAATTGCCCTATACTCACGATATCATAAAATGCCAGTGTACCAAGGCCAATAATGAATGAAAGGCATTATTGATCATTATCATACACATTACACCAGGCTTCCCTAACTGGCAGTGGTTATATTCGCCCCCCCCAAGTTCTCAGTCAAATGTTTTATTTTATTTTTAACAGCAGGAAATCAGCTCGTAGTGATTTTAGGCATAACAGAAACATGTGATCGTATACAAATGGAAGCAAGGTCTGAAATGATTGTTTCAGTCAAATATATTTGTTTGGGTTCTTGCGGCTAATTTGCATACGATCACAAATGATTTGCAATTATTTTTTCCCGAACCCCCAAGAGATAAAAAAAATCAGGCATGCAACTGAATCTAGTAGATGACACCTGCATTACACTAAATTATCTCTCTTAGAATTTCATCACAGGGATGAATAAATAACTAAATCCCTGATGTCAGTTAGACTATTATTTCTCACTAAGAGATACCTCCTCTTCTCTGCCATCCATTGATGTCTTCGTTTCTTCCTCACGTCAGTCTTTCACCCATATTTTCCCCATCCACTTCAAGATCTTTGTGATTGGGTGCAGCCGACATTAAAGGCGAGTCGAGACTGACTGATCAACCAATCACCTTGCATCATAAACAACAACTTAATATTATTTATAGATCGGCCTGTCAGTCGCGGTGTTGACGCTCTCGAACACTGCCTTTCTTTTGCATTGTCAGTCAGTCTGGTTATGTGCTTTATGTTCTGTCCACCAGAGGTCGCTCTCTCTCTCCGTCTCTGTCCCCCCAGGCATGATGCTGACCTCATGGTACACCTCATCAGGCTGGGGGCTGCTCTGCAAGGCCAGGATGGAGGAGCACTGAGGATCCAACAGGTACTGCATGGGGTGGAGAGGGGAGAGGAGACTTTGGTCACACTAAAGGCATCAGCTTGCAAACCGAATTAGTGTGCTCGCATACTCCCTTAATTAAAAGATATTCACTTAAACTGGAACAAAAACACCAATAGTACTGTTTGTCTATCTAAATAGAATTCTAGAATTAATAGACAGAATGAATCTAATATAACTCAAGAAATCTAACATTCATTTTGACATTTTTTTTTGCAGAAGAGATCTTAGTCACGCAATTTTACATCTAAGATCTTTGGTGCAGAATTTCTCAAGTGAAAAAATGTGCATGATTTGTCTCTTGTTGAAAGACAATAAACACTTAATTTAAGAATCCCTACTGTTGACCAATCACAGACAAGGTGTGTAGGCTACCAACTTCGGCTTGCCTCGAGAAAAAAATGCTGTGCGCACAAAGAGCCAAAAAAACAACAACTCTTGACGAAGACTAAACCGAACGAAAAAGTCACAAAATGTTGTCGTAATATATGCACGAGCTGTTCTGAACTGTTTCGGATGGGAAGCATGAGGACGCCTTAAAGGTCTTTCAAACTAATCTCAATTAACCAAAAACCTTGTGAAATTTGGTCATATTTTATTTATTTAACTAGGCAAGTCAAGTAAGAACAATTCTTATTTACAATGACGGCCTACCATAAGGCAAAAGGCCTCCAGCGGGGACGGGGGGTGGGATTAAATATAGAACAAAACACACATCACGACAACAGAGCTACACTTCATAAAGAGAGACCTAAAGACAACAACATGGCATGGCAGCAACACATGACAACAACATGGTAGAAACAACACAGTAGCAGCACAAAACAGGGTACAAACATTGCTGGGCACAGACAACAGCGCAAAGGGCAAGAAGGTAGAGACAACAATACATCACACAAAGCAGCCACAACTGTCAGTAAGAGTGTCCATGATTAAGTCGTTGAATGAGGTGATTGAGATAAAACTGTCCAGTTTGATTGTTTGTTGCAGCTCGTTCCAATCGCTAGCTGCAGCGATCTGAAAAGACGAGCGGCCCATGGATGTGTGCACTTTGGGGACCTTTAACAGAATGTGTCTGGTGTAACAGTTTAACTTTCATCCGTCCCCTCGCCCCAACCCGGGCTCGCACCCTCTGCACACAGGCAACTGACACCCACGAAGCATCGTTACCCATCGCGCCACAAACGCCGCGACAGCACTTGCAGAGCAAGGGGAACAACTACTTTTAAGGTCTCAGAGCGAGTGACTTCACCGGTTGAAACGCTATTAGCGCGCACCACCGCTAACTAGCTAGCTAGCCATTTCACATCGATTACACTGGCAGAACAGATGCACATTTATGTTTAAGCAGTCTGTCCACAAGAGATTAGACTAAAACCATTCATCATTATGCCAAGATATAACAGGACACACTGATTACATGGAACTCAGCCAAAGACAGAGCCTCATTGACAGTCCTCCCCCCCCTAAACAGCAGCATGAACATGTCATTTATGGGTGCGCAAAATAACAAATGATACAGTTACTACACACAAAGAAACACACAGTGTATTATTATTCATTAAAACACAATGATCATGCGCCATACTGACCACTGTGAAATGTCCAGGCAGCTTGACCTTGGGTCTGAGGATGCTGACCACCCTGTAGCAGTGCCAGAATGCTAGAACCACCAGGGGCACAGACACAGCCATCACCACAAACATCCCCAGGGCCATCACCCAGGGCCTGTCCTTGGCTGCAGACGGTTTGGGGTTGGGGAAAGTGGACACCGGGGACGAAGAATTGAGTTGAGCAAGAGTAGACTTGTACTCGGAGAATCATTGAAGGCAACAATCTAATACTCATAATTTGTGTTTTTTACAGATGTAAAAAAAAGGGGGGAGGACAAGAGAGAGAGAGAGAGATGGTGCTCACCCTTAGCGGTGCTCTCACACGTAACGTTGCTGGGCTGGCTTTGTTTGAAGAACCTTTCGGTTACCACCCAGACCTGAAAACAGTACCTGGTCCATTGCTCCAGCTCCAACACCACTTCATGCAGTTGGATGCCATTCATCCGTTTGACCTGCAGGGGGTGATAGAGGAGCAGTGAGGAAGCAGTGAGCGCCACGCAATGAGTCTGTTTTACACACATTGTAATTCTTTCATATTAAACTGATTGGCAGCCGGCACATTATGCAATAGTCATGTAAACACCTTACTCTGATTATCTTAAAAATCGGGCGTACGGTCAAAATTAAAGTAAGCATGCGCCGATTAAAACATCTGTTTTTTTCTGAGCCATCTTTTAAAATGATTAGGACACGGAAATCGGCGATCCAGCAGTGTAATTGATCTGCGCGTGGGCTAGCACCAGCCGAGCCGTCCTCCCTCAGCGCGATTTAAGTGAGTTCGGGAACAACTGAATGTATGTGTGTCTCAGAAGTAGCTTTCACATACAGTAGTACAAACTTCGATAACACTTCCTTTTAAAGGATCTTTACTACACCGCAATCAACCGTGCATTTACACTGTAACAACTATTATAGTTAACAGTAACAACTACCAGTAGTAGTTGCAGTATGTAATTACAGGAGGTGTAACAATGAATGGTTGTTACCATGCTTGTTTCAAATGGGCAGGTTTCCCACTAAATTGCCACCACATTCACCAACGTACTGTTCTGTTTCTTATCAGCTGCATCTGATTCAGCAACAACTGTCACAAAGGTTGTGACCCCTCGTCGGTGTGCCACCACATTCACCAACGTACTGTTCTGTTTCTTATCAGCTGCATCTGATTCAGCAACAACTGTCACAAAAGTTGTGACCCCTCGTCGGTGTGCTGGATACCTGAGAAACTGCAGTAAAAGTGCAATAACTGCAGTTGACTGTGGTATTTTGAAACACATTAATTGCAGAACAACTGCAGTTACACTGCAAAAGTACTGCAGTAAAAAAAGTTATTTATTCATTTTGGAGCGTACTGCACTATAACTGCCTTCATACTGCAGTGTACTGCGGTGATACTGCACTGTGAGGGAGCCTATGCTCAATAGGCTCTAATTACTTACCCTTCAATGTGCACTGTTCTGTGTCTTCACTCAGTGTTGTTGCTAGCACTTGACCCCAAAATAAAGTTAACTTGGTTGAGCTGGCAAAAACAGATCAGTAGGGCAATCTCACTGACTGGGATCTAATATGGGTGGCATCCCAGCTGTGAAAAAAACCCCACATTGTTTCAAAGCATAGTACATTTAATGTTTTGCCCAAGTACAATGTAATTACTAAGGTTTTACACAGGCTGTAGCTAGTTCAAATGAAGTTTATCTTGAGCGGCCCTCATTTTAAAGCTTTCGGAAGTTTCACTTCACAACAAGGTACAGAAATTAAGTGAATTCTGGAATTAAACTTCCGGAAGCTTTAAAATGAGGGCCAGATTGTCCGTATGGATCATGTACTGTAGTTAGTTACATTACATTAGTTACAAGTAAGTACACCTCAAGATACACTTCATTTGAACTATCTACATCCTGTGTAACTCCTAGTAATTACATTGTACTTAGGCAAACATTTAAATGTAATATGCTTTGAAACAGGGTATTTATCCTCATCTGGGATGACCAAGTTAACCCAGATTGGTACACTTTATTTTGAGTGGAGATATATTTACAACAGTGCACTTTCATGGCTAAGTAATCAGAGCCTATTGAATAAAATAATCTATTGGGACACCCAGCGCACCCGACGAGGGGTCACAACCTTTGTGACAGTTGTAACTGTACGCAGCTGATAAGAAACGAAACACTAAGTTGGCAAATGTATTGGGCAACCTGCCCTTTTATCACAGCTGATAAGAAACGAAACACTAAGTTGGCCAATGTATTGGGCAACCTGCCCTTTTATCACAGCTGATAAGAAACTAAACACTAAGTTGGCGAATGTATTGGGCAACCTGCCCTTTTATCACAGCTGATAAGAAACTAAACACTAAGTTGGCGAATGTATTGGGCAACCTGCCCTTTTATCACAGCTGATAAGAAACTAAACACTAAGTTGGCCAATGTATTGGGCAACCTGCCCTTTTATCACAGCTGATAACAAACTAAACACTAAGTTGGCGAATGTATTGGGCAACCTGCCCTTTTATCACAGCTGATAACAAACTAAACACTAAGTTGGCGAATGTATTGGGCAACCTGCCCTTTTATCACAGCTGATAAGAAACTAAACACTAAGTTGGCCAATGTATTGGGCAACCTGCCCTTTTATCACAGCTGATAACAAACTAAACACTAAGTTGTCGAATGTATTGGGCAACCTGCCCTTTTATCACAGCTGATAACAAACTAAACACTAAGTTGTCGAATGTATTGGGCAACCTGCCCTTTTATCACAGCTGATAACAAACTAAACACTAAGTTGGCCAATGTATTGGGCAACCTGCCCTTTTATCACAAGCATGGAAAACAAGCATTCATTGTTACACCTTTTTTTTCTAATTACAGACCACAATTACTGCTGTGTGGTTGTTACAGTGAATTACAATACTCGTTACAGTGTAATTACACACACTGTAATAAGGACCACTAATAAGGACCTGTAATAAGGACCACTAATAAGGACCACTGTAATAAGAACCACTAATAAGGACCACTGTAATAAGGACCACTAATAAGGACCACTAATAAGAACCACTAATAAGGACCACTGTAATAAGAACCACTAATAAGGACCACTGTAATAAGGACCACTAATAAGGACCACTGTAATAAGAACCACTAATAAGGACCACTGTAATAAGGACCACTGTAATAAGAACCACTAATAAGGACCACTAATAAGGACCACTAATAAGGACCACTGTAATAAGAACCACTAATAAGGACCACTAATAAGAACCAATAATAAGGACCACTGTAATAAGAACCACTAATAAGGACCACTGTAATAAGGACCACTAATAAGGACCACTAATAAGAACCACTAATAAGGACCACTGTAATAAGAACCACTAATAAGGACCACTAATAAGGACCACTGTAATAAGGACCACTAATAAGGACCACTAATAAGGACCACTAATAAGGACCACTAATAAGGACCACTAATAAGGACCCCTGATAAGGACCCCTGATAAGGACCCCTGATAAGGACCACTAATAAGGACCACTAATAAGGACCACTAATAAGGACCACTAATAAGGACCACTAATAAGGACCACTGTAATAAGAACCACTAATAAGGACCACTGTAATAAGGACCACTAATAAGGACCACTAATAAGAACCACTAATAAGGACCACTGTAATAAGAACCACTAATAAGGACCACTGTAATAAGAACCACTAATAAGGACCACTAATAAGGACCACCAATAAGGACCACTGTAATAAGAACCACTAATAAGGACCACTAATAAGGACCACTGTAATAAGAACCACTAATAAGGACCACTAATAAGGACCACTAATAAGGACCACTAATAAGGACCACTAATAAGGACCCCTGATAAGGACCCCTGATAAGGACCACTAATAAGGACCACTAATAAGGACCACTAATAAGGACCACTGTAATAAGAACCACTAATAAGGACCACTAATAAGGACACCTGATAAGGACCCCTGATAAGGACCACTAATAAGGACCACTAATAAGGACCACTAATAAGGACCACTAATAAGGACCACTGTAATAAGGACCACTAATAAGGACCACTAATAAGGACCACTAATAAGGACCCCTGATAAGGACCACTAATAAGGACCACTAATAAGGACCACTAATAAGGACCACTAATAAGGACCACTGTAATAAGAACCACTAATAAGGACCACTAATAAGGACCACTAATAAGGACCACTAATAAGGACCACTAATAAGGACTACTAATAAGGACCCCTGATAAGGACCACTGTAATAAGGACCACTAATAAGGACCACTGTAATAAGTACCACTGTAATAAGGACCACTAATAAGGACCACTGTAATAAAGACTACTGTAATAAGGACCACTAATAAGGACCACTGTAATAAGGACCACTGTAATAAGGACCACTGTAATAAGGACCACTAATAAGGACCACTGTAATAAGGACCACTAATAAGGACCGCTGTAATAAGGACCACTGTAATAAGAACCACTAATAAGGACCACTGTAATAAGGACCACTAATAAGGACAAATGTAATAAGGACCACTGTAATAAGGACCACTAATAAGGACCACTGTAATAAGGACCACTGTAATAAGGACCACTGTAATAAGGACCACTAATAAGGACCACTAATAAGGACCACTGTAATAAGGACCACTAATAAGGACCACTAATAAGGACCACTAATAAGGACCACTGTAATAAGAACCTCTAATAAGGACCACTAATAAGGACCACTAATAAGGACCACTAATAAGGACCACTAATAAGGACTACTAATAAGGACCCCTGATAAGGACCACTGTAATAAGGACCACTAATAAGGACCACTGTAATAAGGACCACTGTAATAAGGACCACTAATAAGGACCACTGTAATAAGGACCACTGTAATAAGGACCACTGTAATAAGGACCACTAATAAGGACCACTGTAATAAGGACTACTGTAATAAGGACCACTAATAAGGACCACTGTAATAAGTACCACTGTAATAAGGACCACTAATAAGGACCACTGTAATAAGGACTACTGTAATAAGGACCACTAATAAGGACCACTGTAATAAGGACCACTGTAATAAGGACCACTGTAATAAGGACCACTAATAAGGACCACTGTAATAAGGACCACTAATAAGGACCGCTGTAATAAGGACCACTGTAATAAGAACCACTAATAAGGACCACTGTAATAAGAACCACTAATAAGGACAAATGTAATAAGGACCACTGTAATAAGGACCACTAATAAGGACCACTGTAATAAGGACCACTGTAATAAGGACCACTGTAATAAGGACCACTAATAAGGACCACTAATAAGGACCACTGTAATAAGGACCACTAATAAGGACCACTAATAAGGACCACTAATAAGGACCACTGTAATAAGAACCTCTAATAAGGACCACTAATAAGGACCACTAATAAGGACCACTAATAAGGACCACTAATAAGGACTACTAATAAGGACCCCTGATAAGGACCACTGTAATAAGGACCACTAATAAGGACCACTGTAATAAGTACCACTGTAATAAGGACCACTAATAAGGACCACTGTAATAAGGACCACTGTAATAAGGACCACTGTAATAAGGACCACTGTAATAAGGACCACTAATAAGGACCACTGTAATAAGGACCACTAATAAGGACCGCTGTAAAAAGGACCACTGTAATAAGGACCACTAATAAGGACCACTGTAATAAGGACCACTAATAAGGACCAATGTAATAAGGACCACTGTAATAAGGACCACTAATAAGGACCACTGTAATAAGGACCACTGTAAGAAGGACCACTGTAATAAGGACCACTAATAAGGACCACTAATAAGGACCACTAATAAGGACCACTGTAATAAGGACCACTGTAATAAGGACCACTAATAAGGACCACTAATAAGGACCACTGTAATAAGGACCACTAATAAGGACCCCAATTTAAAATGAAAAGCGTTAGCCAAACTTTATACGTCCAAACTCAAATATACTTCCCCAAAATAAACACGATTGCTGTGGTATAATATTATTTTTGATTGCCGATTTTCTGCATTTATCAGAGTGCCATCCGGTAGTCTGATTTCAGATGTATCTATGTTAAAAGAGGATTATTAGGGAAATCGTTCCTTCTTGCAAAGCATGTAAACGTTTTTATATCAAACTATTATATTAATCTATCTACAATAATCCCATTATATATGAATCTATCTACAATAATCCCATTATATATTAAACTATCTACAATAATCCCATTATATATTAATCTATCTACAATAATCCCATTATTGTGTGCATGTAACCGTACTCAATGTGTCACCAGATGATCACCCCTACGGTTATCAAGTTCACCATTGGCAGATGGAAAGTAGTTTATGTGCTCAGACCCTAAACCTGCATCTCATACTCCTTATTGGCTACTGTCACTATGACATCAGATGTGAAAGAACAGGCAATCTGCTTTACTTTGTTTCGCCATTCCTCAGATCCCCTGGTTGTAGGCAGTGGACATTACACTCCAAATGTATAATCCCAGATGGAAAGTAAAATGGCCACCATACCTTCTTCTCCTGGCCCTCCTTCCAGTAGGCGACGTTAAAGGTTGCATGATTGTAGATCTCTTTAAACTCAGAGATCCTGAGCACTGGGTCTTCGATGCTCACTTCAATGTTCGCACCACTGGAGACTAGAGTCACACTGGGAGGGCCTAAAGTGGCTGTGGAGAGAGACAGAGAGACATGGGAAAGAAAGTGACCTAAAGGAAGTGGCGACCTCTCAGGGGTAAAGAAATGACATGGCACCTGCTAGCAGATCACCATAGTCCATTAAAGAGCAAAAGCTGTCAGGCTCCAGTCTGTAATGATACACTCTGCTTTGCCCTGACCTCTGGTTTAACAGTACCTGTTATTACAAATTTCATACCCATCTCTAGTGCACTGCAAAAAAAATTAAAAATACTATGAAATGCCCATGTATGTCTTAGGTATAGGTTATGAATGTGTTATGAAATCCTTATGTAGATTGAAGTTACAGATGGGTAACTAGGAACTCACTGTGTTCATCCATGACAAACTCCTTAGTCTCCACCCAGTGAGATGTCTCTCCCTCTCGTTCTGCCCTCACTTGGAAAGTGTACACTCCAAATTTGTTTAGATGTCTGGTGAAGTCACAGCATAGGGCAGTTGTGTCCAAACATACAACCTGGTAGCTGTTCCTGATGCTCTTCCTGTGTTCAAAACAAGACACCCCTGTATTGTTATTGCGGTAGACGGCAGGGTAGCCTAGTGGTTAGAGCGTTGGACTAGTGACCAGCAGGCAGCCTAGTGGTTAGAGCGTTGGACTAGTGACCAGCAGGTAGCCTAGTGGTTAGAGCGTTGGACTTGTAACCAGCAGGTAGCCTAGTGGTTAGAGCGTTGGGCCAGTTACCAGCAGGTAGCCTAGTGGTTAGAGCGTTGGACTAGTAACCAGCAGGTAGCCTAGTGGTTAGAGCATTGGACTAGTGACCAGCAGGTAGCCTAGTGGTTAGAGCGCTGGACTAGTAACCAGCAGGTAGCCTAGTGGTTAGAGCGTTGGGCCAGTAACCAGCAGGTAGCCTAGTGGTTAGAGCGTTGGACTAGTAACCAGCAGGCAGCTTAGTGGTTAGAGCGTTGGACTAGTAACCAGCAGGTAGCCTAGTGGTTAGAGCGTTGGACTAGTAACCAGCAGGTAGCCTAGTGGTTAGAGTGTTGGACTAGTAACTAGCAGGTAGCCTAGTGGTTAGAGCGTTGGACTAGTAACCAGCAGGTAGCCTAGTGGTTAGAGCGTTGGACTAGTAACCAGCAGGTAGCCTAGTGGTTAGAGCGTTGGACTAGTAACCAGCAGGTAGCCTAGTGGTTAGAGCGTTGGACTAGTAACCAGCAGGTAGCCTAGTGGTTAGAGCGTTGGACTAGTAACCAGCAGGTAGCCTAGTGGTTAGAGCGTTGGACTAGTAACCAGCAGGTAGCCTAGTGGTTAGAGCGTTGGACTAGTAACCAGCAGGTAGCCTAGTGGTTAGAGCGTTGGACTAGTAACCAGCAGGCAGCCTAGTGGTTAGAGCGTTGGACTAGTAACCAGCAGGCAGCCTAGTGGTTAGAGCGTTGGACTAGTAACCAGCAGGCAGCCTAGTGGTTAGAGCGTTGGACTAGTGACCAGCAGGCAGCCTAGTGGTTAGAGCGTTGGACTAGTAACCAGCAGGCAGCCTAGTGGTTAGAGCGTTGGACTAGTAACCAGCAGGCAGCTTAGTGGTTAGAGCGTTGGACTAGTAACCAGCAGGCAGCCTAGTGGTTAGAGCGTTGGACTAGTAACCAGCAGGCAGCCTAGTGGTTAGAGCGTTGGACTAGTAACCAGCAGGCAGCCTAGTGGTTAGAGCGTTGGACTAGTGACCAGCAGGCAGCCTAGTGGTTAGAGCGTTGGACTAGTAACCAGCAGGTAGCCTAGTGGTTAGAGCGTTGGACTAGTAACCAGCAGGTAGCCTAGTGGTTAGAGCGTTGGACTAGTAACCAGCAGGCAGCCTAGTGGTTAGAGCGTTGGACTAGTAACCAGCAGGCAGCCTAGTGGTTAGAGCGTTGGACTAGTAACCAGCAGGCAGCCTAGTGGTTAGAGCGTTGGACTAGTGACCAGCAGGCAGCCTAGTGGTTAGAGCGTTGGACTAGTAACCAGCAGGCAGCCTAGTGGTTAGAGCGTTGGACTAGTAACCAGCAGGCAGCTTAGTGGTTAGAGCGTTGGACTAGTAACCAGCAGGCAGCCTAGTGGTTAGAGCGTTGGACTAGTAACCAGCAGGCAGCCTAGTGGTTAGAGCGTTGGACTAGTAACCAGCAGGCAGCCTAGTGGTTAGAGCGTTGGACTAGTGACCAGCAGGCAGCCTAGTGGTTAGAGCGTTGGACTAGTAACCAGCAGGCAGCCTAGTGGTTAGAGCGTTGGACTAGTAACCAGCAGGCAGCTTAGTGGTTAGAGCGTTGGACTAGTAACCAGCAGGTAGCCTAGTGGTTAGAGCGTTGGACTAGTAACTAGCAGGTAGCCTAGTGGTTAGAGCGTTGGACTAGTAACCAGCAGGTAGCCTAGTGGTTAGAGCGTTGGACTAGTAACCAGCAGGTAGCCTAGTGGTTAGAGCGTTGGACTAGTAACCGAAAGGTTGCAAGAACGAATCCCGAGATGACAAGGTACAAATCTGTCGTTCTGCCCCTGAACAGGCAGTTAACCCACTGTTCCTAGGCCGTCATTGAAAATAAGAATTTGTTCTTAACTGACTTGCCTAGTAAAATAAAAGGTAAAAAAATAAATAAAAAATACTTGTTACCAGTGTTTGTACGCTGTTTGTTTGTTCAGTGTATGTACGCTGTTTGTTTGTTCAGTGTATGTACGCTGTTTGTTTGTTCAGTGTATGTACGCTGTTTGTTTGTTCAGTGTATGTACGCTGTTTGTATGTTCAGTGTATGTACGCTGTTTGTATGTTCAGTGTATGTACGCTGTTTGTTTGTTCAGTGTATGTACGCTGTTTGTTTGTTCAGTGTATGTACGCTGTTTGTATGTTCAGTGTATGTACGCTGTTTGTTTGTTCAGTGTATGTACGCTGTTTGTATGTTCAGTGTATGTACGCTGTTTGTTTGTACGCTGTTTGTTTGTTCAGTGTTTGTACGCTGTTTGTTTGTTCAGTGTATGTAAGCTGTTTGTTTGTACGCTGTTTGTTTGTTCAGTGTACAGTGCCTTGCGAAAGTATTCGGCCCCCTTGAACGTTGCGACCTTTTGCCACATTTCAGGCTTCAAACATAAAGATATAAAACTGTATTTTTTTGTGAAGAATCAACAACAAGTGGGACACAATCATGAAGTGGAACGACATTTATTGGATATTTCAAACTTTTTTAACAAATCAAAAACTGAAAAATTGGGCGTGCAAAATTATTCAGCCCCTTTACTTTCAGTGCAGCAAACTCTCTCCATAAGTTCAGTGAGGATCTCTGAATGATCCAATGTTGACCTAAATGACTAATGATGATAAATACAATCCACCTGTGTGTAATCAAGTCTCTGTATAAATGCACCTGCACTGTGATAGTCTCAGAGGTCCGTTAAAAACGCAGAGAGCATCATGAAGAACAAGAAACACACCAGGCAGGTCCGAGATACTGTTGTGAAGAAGTTTAAAGCCGGATTTGGATACAAAAAGATTTCCCAAGCTTTAAACATCCCAAGGAGCACTGTGCACTCGATAATATTGAAATAGAAGGAGTTTTAGACCACTGCAAATCTACCAAGACCTGGCCGTCCCTCTAAACTTTCAGCTCATACAAGGAGAAGACTGATCAGAGATGCAGCCAAGAGGCCCATGATCACTCTGGATGAACTGCAGAGATCTACAGCTGAGGTGGGAGACTCTGTCCATAGGACAACAATCAGTCGTAAATTGCACAAATCTGGCCTTTATGGAAGAGTGGCAAGAAGAAAGCCATTTCTTAAAGATATCCATAAAAAGTGTCGTTTAAAGTTTGCCACAAGCCACCTGGGAGACACACCAAACATGTGGAAGAAGGTGCTCTGGTCAGATGAAACCAAAATTGAACTTTTTGGCAACAATGCAAAACGTTATGTTTGGCGTAAAAGCAACACAGCTGAACACACCATCCCCACTGTCAAACATGGTGGTGGCAGCATCATGGTTTGGGCCTGCTTTTCTTCAGCAGGGACAGGGAAGATGGTTAAAATTGATGGGAAGATGGATGGAGCCAAATACAGGACCATTCTGGAGGAAAACCTGATGGAGTCTGCAAAAGACCTGAGACTGGGACGGAGATTTGTCTTCCAACAAGACAATGATCCAAAACAAAGCAAAATCTACAATGGAATGGTTCAAAAATAAACATATCCAGGTGTTAGAATGGCCAAGTCAAAGTCCAGACCTGAATCCAATCGAGAATCTGTGGAAAGAACTGAAAACTGCTGTTCACAAATGCTCTCCATCCAACCTCACTGAGCTCGAGCTGTTTTGCAAGGAGGAATGGGAAACAATTTCAGTCTCTCGATGTGCAAAACTGATAGAGACATACCCCAAGCGACTTACAGCTGTAATCGCAGCAAAAGGTGGCGCTACAAAGTATTAACTTAAGGGGGCTGAATAATTTTGCACGCCCAATTTTTCAGTTTTTGATTTGTTAAAAGAGTTTGAAATATCCAATAAATGTCGTTCCACTTCATGATTGTGTCCCACTTGTTGTTGATTCTTCACAGAAAAATACAGTTTTATATCTTTATGTTTGAAGCCTGAAATGTGGCAAAAGGTCGCAAAGTTCAAATGGGCCGAATACTTTCGCAAGGCACTGTATGTACGCTGTTTGTTTGTTCAGTGTATGTACGCTGTTTGTTTGTTCAGTGTATGTACGCTGTTTGTTTTTACACTGTTTGTTCAGTGTATGTAAGCTGTTTGTTTGTTCAGTGTATGTAAGCTGTTTGTTTGTTCAGTGTATGTACGCTGTTTGTTTGTTCAGTGTATGTACGCTGTTTGTTTGTTCAGTGTATGTACGCTGTTTGTTTGTTCAGTGTATGTAAGCTGTTTGTTTGTACGCTGTTTGTTTGTTCAGTGTATGTACGCTGTTTGTATGTTCAGTGTATGTACGCTGTTTGTTTGTACGCTGTTTGTTTGTTCAGTGTATGTACGCTGTTTGTATGTTCAGTGTATGTACGCTGTTTGTTTGTACGCTCTTTGTTTGTTCAGTGTATGTACACTGTTTGTTTGTACGCTGTTTGTTTGTTCAGTGTATGTACGCTGTTTGTTTGTACGCTGTTTGTTTGTTCAGTGTATGTACGCTGTTTGTTTGTTCAGTGTATGTACGCTGTTTGTTTGTTCAGTGTATGTACGCTGTTTGTTTGTTCAGTGTATGTACGCTGTTTGTATGTTCAGTGTATGTACGCTGTTTGTTTGTACGCTGTTTGTTTGTTCAGTGTATGTACGCTGTTTGTTTGTACGCTGTTTGTTTGTTCAGTGTATGTACGCTGTTTGTTTGTTCAGTGTATGTACGCTGTTTGTTTGTTCAGTGTATGTACGCTGTTTGTTTGTTCAGTGTATGTACGCTGTTTGTTTGTTCAGTGTATGTACGCTGTTTGTTTGTTCAGTGTATGTACGCTGTTTGTTTGTTCAGTGTATGTACGCTGTTTGTATGTTCAGTGTATGTACGCTGTTTGTTTGTTCAGTGTATGTACGCTGTTTGTATGTTCAGTGTATGTACGCTGTTTGTTTGTTCAGTGTATGTACGCTGTTTGTTTGTTCAGTGTATGTACGCTGTTTGTATGTTCAGTGTATGTACGCTGTTTGTTTGTTCAGTGTATGTACGCTGTTTGTTTGTTCAGTGTATGTACGCTGTTTGTTTGTTCAGTGTATGTACGCTGTTTGTTTTGTTCAGTGTATGTACGCTGTTTGTTTGTTCAGTGTATGTACGCTGTTTGTTTGTTCAGTGTATGTACGCTGTTTGTTTGTTCAGTGTATGTACGCTGTTTGTTTGTTCAGTGTATGTACGCTGTTTGTTTGTTCAGTGTATGTACGCTGTTTGTTTTGTTCAGTGTATGTACGCTGTTTGTTTGTTCAGTGTATGTACGCTGTTTGTTTGTTCAGTGTATGTACGCTGTTTGTTTGTTCAGTGTATGTACGCTGTTTGTTTTGTTCAGTGTATGTACGCTGTTTGTTTGTTCAGTGTATGTACGCTGTTTGTTTGTTCAGTGTATGTACGCTGTTTGTTTGTTCAGTGTATGTACGCTGTTTGTAGGTTCAGTGTATGTACGCTGTTTGTTTTGTTCAGTGTATGTACGCTGTTTGTTTTGTTCAGTGTATGTACGCTGTTTGTTTTGTTCAGTGTATGTACGCTGTTTGTTTGTTCAGTGTATGTACGCTGTTTGTTTTGTTCAGTGTATGTACGCTGTTTGTTTTGTTCAGTGTATGTACGCTGTTTGTTTTGTTCAGTGTATGTACGCTGTTTGTTTGTTCAGTGTATGTACGCTGTTTGTATGTTCAGTGTATGTACGCTGTTTGTATGTTCAGTGTATGTACGCTGTTTGTATGTTCAGTGTATGTACGCTGTTTGTATGTTCAGTGTATGTACGCTGTTTGTTTGTTCAGTGTATGTACGCTGTTTGTTTTGTTCAGTGTATGTACGCTGTTTGTTTGTTCAGTGTATGTACGCTGTTTGTTTGTTCAGTGTATGTACGCTGTTTGTTTGTTCAGTGTATGTACGCTGTTTGTTTGTTCAGTGTATGTACGCTGTTTGTTTGTTCAGTGTATGTACGCTGTTTGTTTGTTCAGTGTATGTACGCTGTTTGTTTGTTCAGTGTATGTACGCTGTTTGTATGTTCAGTGTATGTACGCTGTTTGTTTTGTTCAGTGTATGTACGCTGTTTGTTTGTTCAGTGTATGTACGCTGTTTGTATGTTCAGTGTATGTACGCTGTTTGTTTGTTCAGTGTATGTACGCTGTTTGTTTGTTCAGTGTATGTACGCTGTTTGTTTGTTCAGTGTATGTACGCTGTTTGTTTGTTCAGTGTATGTACGCTGTTTGTTTGTTCAGTGTATGTACGCTGTTTGTTTGTTCAGTGTATGTACGCTGTTTGTTTGTTCAGTGTATGTACGCTGTTTGTATGTTCAGTGTATGTACGCTGTTTGTTTGTTCAGTGTATGTACGCTGTTTGTTTGTTCAGTGTATGTACGCTGTTTGTTTGTTCAGTGTATGTACGCTGTTTGTTTGTTCAGTGTATGTACGCTGTTTGTATGTTCAGTGTATGTACGCTGTTTGT
Organism: Oncorhynchus clarkii lewisi; assembly: GCF_045791955.1. Lineage (NCBI taxonomy): Eukaryota > Metazoa > Chordata > Actinopteri > Salmoniformes > Salmonidae > Oncorhynchus > Oncorhynchus clarkii. Next base: position 67,204 of record NW_027258499.1, read on the forward strand.
TTGTTCAGTGTATGTACGCTGTTTGTTTGTTCAGTGTATGTACGCTGTTTGTTTGTTCAGTGTATGTACGCTGTTTGTTTTTACACTGTTTGTTTGTTCAGTGTATGTACGCTGTTTGTTTGTTCAGTGTATGTACGCTGTTTGTTTTTACACTGTTTGTTTGTTCAGTGTATGTACGCTGTTTGTTTTTACACTGTTTGTTTGTTCAGTGTATGTACGCTGTTTGTTTTTACACTGTTTGTTTGTTCAGTGTATGTACGCTGTTTGTTTGTTCAGTGTATGTACGCTGTTTGTTTGTTCAGTGTATGTACGCTGTTTGTTTGTTCAGTGTATGTACGCTGTTTGTTTGTTCAGTGTATGTACGCTGTTTGTTTGTTCAGTGTATGTACGCTGTTTGTTTTGTTCAGTGTATGTACGCTGTTTGTTTTGTTCAGTGTATGTACGCTGTTTGTTTTGTTCAGTGTATGTACGCTGTTTGTTTGTTCAGTGTATGTACGCTGTTTGTATGTTCAGTGTATGTACGCTGTTTGTATGTTCAGTGTATGTACGCTGTTTGTATGTTCAGTGTATGTACGCTGTTTGTATGTTCAGTGTATGTACGCTGTTTGTTTGTTCAGTGTATGTACGCTGTTTGTTTTGTTCAGTGTATGTACGCTGTTTGTTTGTTCAGTGTATGTACGCTGTTTGTTTGTTCAGTGTATGTACGCTGTTTGTTTGTTCAGTGTATGTACGCTGTTTGTTTGTTCAGTGTATGTACGCTGTTTGTTTGTTCAGTGTATGTACGCTGTTTGTTTGTTCAGTGTATGTACGCTGTTTGTTTGTTCAGTGTATGTACGCTGTTTGTATGTTCAGTGTATGTACGCTGTTTGTTTTGTTCAGTGTATGTACGCTGTTTGTTTGTTCAGTGTATGTACGCTGTTTGTATGTTCAGTGTATGTACGCTGTTTGTTTGTTCAGTGTATGTACGCTGTTTGTTTGTTCAGTGTATGTACGCTGTTTGTTTGTTCAGTGTATGTACGCTGTTTGTTTGTTCAGTGTATGTACGCTGTTTGTTTGTTCAGTGTATGTACGCTGTTTGTTTGTTCAGTGTATGTACGCTGTTTGTTTGTTCAGTGTATGTACGCTGTTTGTTTGTTCAGTGTATGTACGCTGTTTGTTTGTTCAGTGTATGTACGCTGTTTGTATGTTCAGTGTATGTACGCTGTTTGTTTGTTCAGTGTATGTACGCTGTTTGTTTGTTCAGTGTATGTACGCTGTTTGTTTGTTCAGTGTATGTACGCTGTTTGTTTGTTCAGTGTATGTACGCTGTTTGTATGTTCAGTGTATGTACGCTGTTTGTTTGTTCAGTGTATGTACGCTGTTTGTTTGTTCAGTGTATGTACGCTGTTTGTTTGTTCAGTGTATGTACGCTGTTTGTTTTTACACTGTTTGTTTGTTCAGTGTATGTACGCTGTTTGTTTGTTCAGTGTATGTACGCTGTTTGTTTTTACACTGTTTGTTTGTTCAGTGTATGTACGCTGTTTGTTTGTTCAGTGTATGTACGCTGTTTGTTTGTTCAGTGTATGTACGCTGTTTGTTTGTTCAGTGTATGTACGCTGTTTGTATGTTCAGTGTATGTACGCTGTTTGTATGTTCAGTGTATGTACGCTGTTTGTTTGTTCAGTGTATGTACGCTGTTTGTATGTTCAGTGTATGTACGCTGTTTGTATGTTCAGTGTATGTACGCTGTTTGTATGTTCAGTGTATGTACGCTGTTTGTTTGTTCAGTGTATGTACGCTGTTTGTTTGTTCAGTGTATGTACGCTGTTTGTATGTTCAGTGTATGTACGCTGTTTGTTTGTTCAGTGTATGTACGCTGTTTGTATGTTCAGTGTATGTACGCTGTTTGTTTTTACACTGTTTGTTTGTTCAGTGTATGTACGCTGTTTGTTTGTTCAGTGTATGTACGCTGTTTGTTTGTTCAGTGTATGTACGCTGTTTGTTTGTTCAGTGTATGTACGCTGTTTGTATGTTCAGTGTATGTACGCTGTTTGTATGTTCAGTGTATGTACGCTGTTTGTTTGTTCAGTGTATGTACGCTGTTTGTATGTTCAGTGTATGTACGCTGTTTGTATGTTCAGTGTATGTACGCTGTTTGTATGTTCAGTGTATGTACGCTGTTTGTTTGTTCAGTGTATGTACGCTGTTTGTATGTTCAGTGTATGTACGCTGTTTGTATGTTCAGTGTATGTACGCTGTTTGTTTGTTCAGTGTATGTACGCTGTTTGTTTGTTCAGTGTATGTACGCTGTTTGTTTGTTCAGTGTATGTACGCTGTTTGTTTGTTCAGTGTATGTACGCTGTTTGTTTTTACACTGTTTGTTTGTTCAGTGTATGTACGCTGTTTGTTTGTTCAGTGTATGTACGCTGTTTGTTTTTACACTGTTTGTTTGTTCAGTGTATGTACGCTGTTTGTTTGTACGCTGTTTGTATGTTCAGTGTATGTACGCTGTTTGTTTTTACACTGTTTGTATGTTCAGTGTATGTACGCTGTTTGTATGTTCAGTGTATGTACGCTGTTTGTTTTTACACTGTTTGTATGTTCAGTGTATGTACGCTGTTTGTATGTTCAGTGTATGTACGCTGTTTGTTTTTACACTGTTTGTTTGTTCAGTGTATGTACGCTGTTTGTTTTTACACTGTTTGTTTGTTCAGTGTATGTACGCTGTTTGTTTGTTCAGTGTATGTACGCTGTTTGTTTTTACACTGTTTGTTTGTTCAGTGTATGTACGCTGTTTGTTTTTACACTGTTTGTTTGTTCAGTGTATGTACGCTGTTTGTATGTTCAGTGTATGTACGCTGTTTGTTTGTTCAGTGTATGTACGCTGTTTGTATGTTCAGTGTATGTACGCTGTTTGTATGTTCAGTGTATGTACGCTGTTTGTTTGTTCAGTGTATGTACGCTGTTTGTTTGTTCAGTGTATGTACGCTGTTTGTTTGTTCAGTGTATGTACGCTGTTTGTTTGTTCAGTGTATGTACGCTGTTTGTTTTTACACTGTTTGTTTGTTCAGTGTATGTACGCTGTTTGTTTGTTCAGTGTATGTACGCTGTTTGTTTTTACACTGTTTGTTTGTTCAGTGTATGTACGCTGTTTGTTTGTACGCTGTTTGTATGTTCAGTGTATGTACGCTGTTTGTTTTTACACTGTTTGTATGTTCAGTGTATGTACGCTGTTTGTATGTTCAGTGTATGTACGCTGTTTGTTTTTACACTGTTTGTATGTTCAGTGTATGTACGCTGTTTGTATGTTCAGTGTATGTACGCTGTTTGTTTTTACACTGTTTGTTTGTTCAGTGTATGTACGCTGTTTGTTTTTACACTGTTTGTTTGTTCAGTGTATGTACGCTGTTTGTTTGTTCAGTGTATGTACGCTGTTTGTTTTTACACTGTTTGTTTGTTCAGTGTATGTACGCTGTTTGTTTTTACACTGTTTGTTTGTTCAGTGTATGTACGCTGTTTGTATGTTCAGTGTATGTACGCTGTTTGTTTGTTCAGTGTATGTACGCTGTTTGTTTGTTCAGTGTATGTACGCTGTTTGTTTGTTCAGTGTATGTACGCTGTTTGTTTTTACACTGTTTGTTTGTTCAGTGTATGTACGCTGTTTGTTTGTTCAGTGTATGTACGCTGTTTGTTTTTACACTGTTTGTTTGTTCAGTGTATGTACGCTGTTTGTTTGTACGCTGTTTGTATGTTCAGTGTATGTACGCTGTTTGTTTTTACACTGTTTGTATGTTCAGTGTATGTACGCTGTTTGTATGTTCAGTGTATGTACGCTGTTTGTTTTTACACTGTTTGTATGTTCAGTGTATGTACGCTGTTTGTATGTTCAGTGTATGTACGCTGTTTGTTTTTACACTGTTTGTTTGTTCAGTGTATGTACGCTGTTTGTTTTTACACTGTTTGTTTGTTCAGTGTATGTACGCTGTTTGTTTGTTCAGTGTATGTACGCTGTTTGTTTTTACACTGTTTGTTTGTTCAGTGTATGTACGCTGTTTGTTTTTACACTGTTTG